>NC_091334.1:29188778-29313473 GCF_038502225.1 Cherax quadricarinatus
CAGCACTATTACAGTTGCTTGTACAACACTATTATTGTCCTGTACAGCACTATTACAGTTGCTTGTACAGCACTATTATAGTGGCTTGTACAGCACTATTATAGTGGCTTGTACAGCACTACTATAGTTGCTTGTACAACACTATTATAGTTGCTTGTATAGCACTATTATAGTGTCCTGTACAGCACTATTATAGTTGCTTGTACAGCACTATTATAGTGGCTTGTACAGCACTATTATAGTTGCTTGTACAGCACTATTATAGTTGCTTGTACAGCACTATTATAGTGGCTTGTACAGCACTATTATAGTTGCTTGTACAGCACTATTATAGTTGCTTGTACAGCACTACTATAGTTGCTTGTACAACACTATTATAGTTGCTTGTATAGCACTATTATAGTGTCCTGTACAGCACTATTATAGTTGCTTGTACAGCACTATTATAGTTGCTTGTACAGCACTACTATAGTTGCTTGTACAGCACTATTATAGTTGCTTGTATAGCACTATTATAGTGTCCTGTACAGCACTATTATAGTTGCTTGTACAGCACTATTATAGTTGCTTGTACAGCACTATTATAGTTGCTTGTACAGCACTATTATAGTTGCTTGTACAGCACTATTATAGTTGCTTGTACAGCACTATTATAGTGGCTTGTACAGCACTATTATAGTTGCTTGTACAGCACTATTATAGTTGCTTGTACAGTGCTATTATAGTTGCTTGTACAGCACTATTATAGTTGCTTGTACAGCACTACTATAGTTGCTTGTACAGCACTATTATAGTTGCTTGTATAGCACTATTATAGTGGCTTGTACAGCACTATTACAGTTGCTTGTACAGCACTATTACAGTTGCTTGTACAGCACTATTATAGTGGCTTGTACAGCACTATTATAGACTTGTACAGCACTATTATAGTGGCTTGTACAGCACTATTATAGTGGCTTGTACAGCACTATTATAGTGGCTTGCACAGCACTATTATAGAGGCTTGTACAGCACTATTATAGTGGCTTGTACAGCACTATTATAGTGGCTTGTACAGCACTATTATAGTGGCTTGTACAGCACTATTATAGTGGCTTGTACAGCACTATTATAGTGGCTTGTACAGCACTATTATAGAGGCTGATTTTCTTAAAGCAGAGCTTCATCAAGTCAGTACAAGCAGTGCCATGAGACAACAGTAATTCATGTGTGGGAGGAACGATAAGCTAGAGGGCCATGAAACTAGAAACTAATACATGTATACAACCATTAAAGCCTGCACAACAAATTTGGGCTAGTTTTGTTTTCCAGTGAAAATAGTTGTATATCACATACATCTGCTGTGTATTACCAATGGTAAGATATAATGAGACTGGTAAACCCCAGGGCAAATAAATACAGTGGATGACCTTCCCTGTATCTAAGTCTAATGTGAACCTACAAGTCTGTAAGGAGTGCACACAAAGGTGCCCTTGGCTGTATGCTGTGCCTGTCTTCTAGGTCACTGCCATCTGTAGTAACCTTTCTATCATGCCATAAACAAAATAAAAACAACTATTTCTATAAAATGGACTAGAGTACAAAGAACAAAAAGGCACAATACTGTGACCAGAATACACAAATAACCTGCACATAGGAGAGCAGCGGCTTATGACGATGTTTTGGTCCAACTTGGACCATTTACAAAGTCTCACTAAGAGAAAAGAGGAGGAGCCAGTATATAGGCCAGTTGGCAGGGACGGGACAAGAGAGGTGGTAGTCGTAGCAGTGGTAATTGTAAGTCAGGTAGTGGAAGCAGTGGCAATGTAAAGTAGGGAGAGTAGTTGGTGGGACAACAATAAAAAGGGGGACTAGAGTATACAACTGACATATAGAAACTATACAGTTCTTTCTAGAAAGCCTCTTGTTATGTAGAGCATTTCAGGCAGCCTTAAAATTAACTTAGAATTAACAGACAATAAGACTAATATGCTAGGTTATTAGGATGTTATACTTTGACATATTTGACACATATATACTCTAACTCTTAGGAATCTGAAGCATGATATTTTGAATGCTTAAGTAACATAATCTTCAATACAAGGAAGAAAGAAGAGCGAGACACTTGTATAACATTTGAGAACCTTTATTGTGGAAACATTTCACCAACCAGTGGCTTCTTCAGTCTAATACAGAGATGAACGGTGGAAGATGAGGAGTTTGATGTAATCAGTCCCTCAAGATTGATCAAATGAACACATCAGCTCCAGGTTGAGGGACCGATTACCTCAAATTCCTCCTCATCTTCCATCGTTCATCTCTGTACTGGACTGAAGAAGCAATGCTGGTAAAATGCTTCCACAATAAAGATTCCAAAATGCTGCAAGCGTTTTGCTCTTCAACCTGTCGTTTTTTTAAACCAGTTACGTCATACCAAGAAGGATCGTCGAGCCAATCGCACACAAAAACTACAAATATGGAACTACCAACAGAAATAAGACATGACATATTAGCGAATTCACACAGAGGGGGACCTTTATAGAGCAACACCGTGATGACATTGAGAGGTTAGTGCCATGTGATGCTGTACATAGTGCCAAGTGGCACTAGCATGATCAAGCTTTACTTAAGTTTCATTTTACAATTCCTTGGATCAAGAGCTCTTCACCAGCATGAGGGTGCCTACACATGAAGGCAATTTGTGTTAATAATTCAGTTGAGAATTAAGTCTCAACTGAAATGGTACACAGCAATTTTACACAATACTAGCGACAAAACGATACAAAAATTTCTGCCGATACTGATATTATCAAAATTATCTGACGCCCACCAATAACAGTCAGTAGACCACCATCAAAGTTACGTGCTACCCATCAATACCAGTACCATCAAAGTTATGTGATACCCAGCAATACCAGTACCATTAAAATTATCTGATACCCAGCAATACCAATGCCGTTAAAATTATTTGATACCCAGCAATACCAGTATCATCAAAATTATCCAACACCTGGCAATACCAGTCCCATTAAAATTATTTGATACCCAGCAACATTAAATTCCACAGCCCCTACCACTACTTACACCATCAAACTTTCAAATACCCACTGCTGCCCATACTCTGGCACACCTCATATCAATGTCAATATTTGAAAAAGTATTGAGAACTGATACATGTATCCTTTTATGTCCAAGTGAGGACACACTAATACCTGCATAAAAACACATCTGGATACATAAATTAAAAGCTAATTCACTTTCATGGATGTTTTGTAATTCTCACATGGGGTTGAGGAGGAATTTGTTAAACGACCCACAACTAATTACTGCCGTAACTGGTTGGTTAATGCAATTTAAAGCCTACTGACTATATTTGGATTATTAAGACTGCACATAACCTTGTCACCAGCAGACAAAACATACTTTAATCCCAATGCACTCTTCGGTAAATAGGACAATGAAGCAAAAGGTGTTCAACTGTTAATGAAACTTGACTATGTACACAGAAGTAGAGAGCACCTCTCTAATGTGTTAGTATGACCAATAAACAAATGTGGAAGAACTGTCTTTTTGTTTGCTGAAGAGGTGACACAGCCAGCATTGAAGGCTAAGGCTGAAGGGATTTTTTTTTTTTTAACAAGTCGGCCGTCTCCCACCGAGGCAGGGTGACCCAAAAAGAAAGAAAATCCCCAAAAAGAAAATACTTTCATCATTCAACTCTATCACCTCACTCACACATAATCACTGTTTTTTGCAGAGGTGCTCAGAACACAACAGCTTAGAAGCATATACGTATAAAGATACACAACATATCCCTCCAAACCGTCAATATTCCGAACCCCTCCTTTAGAGTGCAGGCATTGTACTTCCCATTTCCAGGACTCAAGTCCGGATGTGAGGTGTCAAAATTCTGAATAGCTTGCTATGCACTCCCTGAGTCTGACTACATCAAAAGAGATATAAAGAGAGGTAATGCAGATGATGGCTGCAAGAAGTCCATACACCTCTGCTATAAAAGTAGACAAGCTAGAAAGTATATCTGTATTATACCTAAAAAAAAAAAAAAAATGCATATCCTACACCATGAGACTAAATAGTCTGTGTACACTGCAGTAGCTTGCCTGTGCAACTGAAAAATGGTCGAAAAAGATGGAGAACATATTCGTAACTGTAGTTTAAGATTTTGGAAATGGAGAGGTGGGGAATACTTGAATCATCGGTACAACCCGAGGAGGAATAGAAGAGAAATGATCTCTGTGAACATAAAATAGAGGCAGATCGAGAGAAGTAATTAAGGCCTGAAGACTAAGGTTAAAGGGAAAAGAAAAAGAAGGACAATGGTGGAAAGTGTTGGTGCGACTAATGTCAGTGATCAAACAATAGCTTGCACAATTACTGAAGTCATGAAAGTGAACAAAAAAGTATAGACAGCAGGTAGTCCAACAGTCCTGCAAGGAAGAAACATTCTACATAATGGCTTTCAACTGGGGACAATTGAAAGGCACCAAGACAGAGATGCATCCTTGATGGCTAGCATTAAACCTGGAGAACTGCTTCTAAAGCAAAGCAATACACATAATAAAGTCTTAATAGAACCAAGGCAGTACGAAAACACACACACACCTGTACCCCTCTAAGCGATATACGTATAACAAATTATACATTTATATACTATGCAATAATTGTGAACGAGTGACACAGTATGCAAAACAACCACAGGGGGGAATTGAATGATAGCTCTAGGCCTTTCATCCTGCAATCAACACATTAGGAGCTTGCAGTGCTGCAGAAATACAGTAGGAAATCCAGGAAGGTCCATTCATGTGAATGGTTCTCAGGACCAAAGTGATGCCCACTTACAGATGCTCGTTTGACAACCCTAACCAATACATGACCCCACCAAACAGGGGAGATCAATGCTAGATCAGATGACTGATTCAGTGGAGCCAGAACTGAACCTCCCGTCCAACTTCTGTCCTCTTACCAAAGAGGCATGTTTCCTCCTGCAAACTGCAGACCATCAGTCTACTTAACTTTCAGGCAAAAGAAAACAAGGAATTTACTGGTCACCATACACAACAAACACACAGGACAGTGTTTGCCTAGTTCTCTACATGCCAAGGCCAGCCTGAGGGAGCCGAAGCCTACCCAGTACAGCCATCATAACAAAGACTAATCCCTCCCCCAAACGTAAAGGACCTGCCATCAGGGTGAACGATAGGCATGAAAATACTAAGAACCCAGGTACACTGCAACAATAAATCAATGACGTGTAAGAAAACACTAAATTCTCAGGGTACACTGCAATAATAAGTTACGATACGAATTCTTCTCTAATACGTGTGTGCAATTTCCTCTGATGTGCTGATCCTCCTTTCCACTAGTAGTACTTTTTCTGGATTAATGATCTGTCAGGTTAACATACATATAAACCTGCATTTATACACTGTAAAATTATATGTCAATACAGAGTGTGCGTGTGGGGGGGGGAGGATGTGCATGTAGGGTATTCAATTCAGCATGTATGGTACACTCTACCCCAGAGCATTTTCCCAGAGCTGGAAAAAAAAAAAAAAAAGCTTGAAACATGACAAGAAAAGTTGACAAAGTACAACATACACTGTAACTTTTCATTATAGACTGTGTATAATAAGTACAGCTGCAGTAAGTGAACTGGACTTAAATTCCAAATTATATTAATGGGGAGGCACTAAACCCATAGGAGTAGGCAGCACCTGGGGCAAGTCAGGGTATCAGGTTTGAACTAAAGGAAGGGTAGCTCCAAACCCTTGGATCAAAAGCCATCTCCTTGAATGAAGGTGGATTAATAATCATTTAAAGCACAAAATTCATGGGAGTTGTACAGTTCCTGGGAAATGGGATGTAATTATGTCTGATCCAAGGGAGGAGATCTAATACTTTTTCATTAAGATACAGAACATATGGTGGAATAATATTGGCAGCCATGATGTCTAAAGAATTATATAAACAAAAAACTTTAAACCACATGAGTTTCTTAATGAAGACTAAAACATTTGTAAGAGAACCGCAGGACAAAAATTCTGAAGTGATAATGTTGGTAGAATTACCGACAATATGTAAAGTAAAAGGACACAAGTGCAACTAATGTGACATTAATGTGACAGGAGCTTTGTCAAGCTGTTACAAACAGTACATGGACACAGAGGGTATATATAGGCTAAGAGTGAGGTGCAATACTAGTGGTAGTAGTAGTAGTGATATAAGTTGTAGTAGTAGTAATACAATACTAGTAGTAGTAGTGATATAAGTTGTAGTAGTAGTAATACAATATGGTAGAACAATTGTATTACTACTACCACCACTAGTACTGCACCTCACACTGAGCCTATATATACCCTCTGCAGAGGACTGAGCTTGCTACCATCTGCAGCTCATAAGACTGCCATCTCCACGAGCCCCTCCTTTGGGGCGGGGCAGATGGCAGACCAGAGGCCTAGCTTCTCCCTACGAGCTCCGTGAGGGCGGGGAATGTGGCTAGGCCTGGGGACACTTGGTCCCAAAGATGAGGGGGTACTTGTACCTCCTCCCATGGGAGACTTAGGTCTCGAGACACTCCCCAGATAGGGAGCCAAGGCCGGGTCACCACTACTTGGAAAAGACCCGGGCCAGGAGAATACCGGCAAATAAAAAAAAAAAAAAAAAACCTCTGTGTCCATGAAATGTTTGGAACAGCTTGATAAAGCTCCTGGAGAGCAAAACGTTGCCACAATAAAAATGTCACATTAGTTGCACTTGTGTCCTTTTACTTTACAAAAATTCTGATGGGAAGAATTTGTAAGAGAACCTCAGGACAATCATTCTGATGGGAAGAATTTGTAAGAGAACCACAGGTCACAGCCTGGGGAGAGGGGGGGTAATATGCTTTCATCTAAGGAAAGCGAACCCAATTCCTTTGATCAAAAGACCTCCCCCCCACTTCTCTCTCTCTCCAGGGATATAATGGCAGAAATATTCACCAACATACTCAGCACAAATTTCTCTTCACCATCTAGTTTTCTTACTGATACACAATGCTGCCTAAAATTATATGCTAGAGCTTGAATTAAGTAGTACATAAGATTTAGCATTTGTCTGTCCAAAATGATATACATAAAAGGCTCTCTTCTGAACAGACAATTGTATCAAATTGTATTTGTATCATAACTATCAAAACTAATCAAACATACTGTGAACTTATCCAATGTAACTTCTATGTATGTTTCCTAAGAAAAAAAATATAATTTTCACGGTCAGAGGAACAGCAGCATCAAGACAGCCACACACACTAAGCTACAGCACCTATCTTATTACTGAATTAAATTATTCAACACTTACACCACATTACGTTTTAACTTGTATTCATGGGAGGTGATCAGGTTTTATCAGAAAGGCATGGCTCTAATAACCTGTATCAAGAACCCTTCACTGGCATGAAGATAGCCATACTGAAGGGTATTTTACCTTATTAGTGGATGCTAGTTATATTAGTGGCCCTTCTTTTCAACATTCTCCAAATGCTACTTTCTAATTTGGTTGTTAAGTGACAGCAGTAGCTGACAAACATTAGATTGGAATTATAATCGTGGGAAGTGCTAAACTCGTAGGGGTCACACAGTGCCTGGGGAATAGCAGGTAATCAAGTTTGATTCAAAGAAGAGGATAGACCCCAGTTCCCTGAATCAAGACATCTTCACCAACATCAAAGCACTCCCCCCTCCCTCCAAGTGACCTAACACCCGAGGGCCACACATACGAGGCTGAACTCGACCCTGGGAACAAATTTTTAACCCAATCCTGTACTCCCATAAGAAAATCCATTGCACTGTACTGTATTAGAACATAATACTGTATTCACAAAATACAATACAGTACAAAATCAAGGAAACGTGTACATATTGAAGCCCTATGATCCCATCACAAGTGATGCACAAGATTTATAACAAGCTTCAATCTTAATGTTACTACTCCTAAACTCAAAGATACTTACGCTACTCACCTGGGCTCACAATGTGAGCTTACACCTCATCTTTATAAGGTTTAGGGTCTTCCAGCTACCAGGTGTTGAGCTCCAACCAACCAACGTTCCCTAAAGTCGCAGAAGTCTCCACCGACTTGTGTATAGTATATCAACAGAACGTGTTAATATCAAACGAAATTCAGAGACTTCATTATAGTGCTTGCTGTTTATTTTTGTAGCACCTCTTGTGGCTTCATCTTGCTTTAATCATGCAGTCAAAAAGCTCGAGTAATTAACAGATAAAAATGTAAAGATGTCACACTTCTAAATCGCTCGCAAATCCCACATTTTGTAAATAGACAAGAAATGGTAGTTTGTGACTATTTTGATCCCAACACTGGAACCTTCCTCCTGTGCTGAGCAACAGTCCAGTGTAGGGATCAACACATTCACACTTTATATGTATACAGTAAATCCTCTTATAAAGCAATGCTACAGTGCAATTTAATGTGAATGGAATTGGAAACAATGCATCAAAAACTGCATAGTGTGCAAAATACCTTCTAAAATACATGTCGTGAATCTAAAAAAAAAAAAATAATAATAATAATAATAATAATAATAATAATAATAATAATAATAATAATGAGCAAAATTTGGATTGTATCCTCAGTAGATATGATAGATATGATTGGTCATCTGCTTGGAAGGCAAGAAGTGATGCTCTCCAGTCTCATGACTGGTCTTTCAACATGCTCTCAAGTGTCACACATTTCCGTAAAGACAATGCATCGTGCTGAAATAAACTCGTATATCCATTACACATTTCTCATTAACAAACATTTCCCAAAATTACATAAATTAAGCATTCATAAATTAATAACTTAACGCCAAATAAGAAATGAGGGGAACACATTATCGAGAATTCACAAAAGTTTATCGTATATTATTACAATTACACAAATTCAAGTGTACACATTCTCATGGCTTTAAAAGTGCTACATCTACTACTTGTACATCTGCAATTATTCCACATGATGGTGAGTGATAGTGTGAACAAGTATTTCAATTGAAAAGTTGCACTTGAGATGCACTATACAATGAGTGAAGCTGTGCCCTAGTCACTGCTCAAACATGTCTTTCACATTCTCATGATTACCAAAACCTTGTTGCTAGAGAAGACATAAAATGATGGAAGGTGTATGGGCAGGTATCCTGCTACCTGCTGACTCTTGATATATCATCAATAGAGCAATGATAGTCAGAGAGAGAGTGGATCAACAGAGCAGTAATAGTCAGAGAGATGGTGGATCAATAGAGCAGTGATAGCCTGAGATGGTGGATCAGCAAAGCAGTAATAGTGAGTGCTATTTCCCCTGCTCACTCTGGCTTTAGTTTGGCCAAAATATGTGGTGTGACAGATAAATTACAGTACATACCTTCTCTTTCACTCATAGATCATACATAATAAAAATTATAAAAGCACTTCAGATTTGTACTGAAGAGTTAGACATAAAAATTTGCCATGTTGCAAAATTGCTGGAAGCCAAAGCCAGAATTGGCGGTGCTCTGCACATATCCCAGACACAGCCTCACACAACACTGCATGAAAATACAGTACAGCTTCTCCTCACTTAGGGACGTACTCATTTACCGACAAAAGGTCATTTAACTTTTCTTCAAGCTCCAGCTCCTCAATATGTTCTAAATTCATGGTGTTTTTGCACTTGTCCGAATGAAGTTCACATTTTTTTAAAACTCAATTTATGACATTGTTGACCTTGAAGTGTTTACTTTCAGACTTACGACAGGCTCTCTGACCAGTATGTATACCTAAATAATATATATTAGAGCTGATTTCCTCTATTCTGTTTATTACAATATACAATACACTTTGTATAAACATTTAAAAGTATATTAAAAATGTTATAAATGGTGCAAAGGGGACATTAAAACAATATCAAAGATGGCTGACACAAACCCACTACCATTATAGTACATACAGTGGTACCTAGAGTTTCAGCCATAATTTGTTCCAGAAGGTTGTTCGAGTGCCATTACCAAACGAATTTCTTCCCATAAGGAATAATGTAAATTAGATTAGTCTGTTTCAGATCCCAAAAATACACTTACAATACACTTACATAATTGTTGGGAGCTGTACAAAACTCGGAGTACCACTGTACAGTGGACCCCCGCATACCGTACGCATCGCATAACGTTCAATCCGCATACCGCTCGCTTTTATCGCAAAAATTTTGCCTCGCATACCGCTCAAAAACCTGCTCACCACTCTTCGTCCGAGACGCGTCCAATGTGTGCCCTTAGCCAGCCTCACATGTGCCGCCGGTGGCATTGTTTACCAGCCAGCCTCCGCAGTAACATCCAAGCATACAATCGGAACATTTCGTATTATTACAGTGTTTTTGGTGATTTTATCTGCAAAATAAGTGACCATGGGCCCCAAGAAAGCTTCTAGTGCCAACCCTACAGCAATAAGGGTGAGAATTACTATAGAGATGAAGAAAAAGATCATTGATAAGTATGAAAGTGGAGTACGTGTCTCCGAGCTGGCCAGGTTGTATAATAAACCCCAATCAACCATCGCTATTGGTGGTACAGCTGCTGCTGCTGCTGTACCACCGTCAGCTGCTGCTGTAGTACCGTCTGCTGCTGCTGTAGCATCGTCTGCTGCTGCTGTAGCACTGTCAGCTGCTGCTGTAGTACCGTCTGCTGCTGCTGTACCACCGTCAGCTGCTGCTGCTGCTGCTGCTGCACTGTCAGCTGCTGCTGCTGCTGTACCACCATCAGCTGCTGCTGTAGTACCGTCTGCTGCTGCTGTAGCATCATCTGCTGCTGCTGTACCACCGTCAGCTGCTGCTGTAGTACCGTCTGCTGCTGCTGTAGCATCGTCTGCTGCTGCTGTAGCACTGTCAGCTGCTGCTGCTGCTGTAGCACCGTTGTTGGTGTGGCTTATTGAGAATACCAAGAAACAATTAACCCCAGAGGATTTTCCACCCAGGATAACCCAAAAAAGTCAGTGTCATCGAAGACTGTCTAACTTATTTCCATTGGGGTCCTTAATCTTGTCTCCCAGGATGCAACCCACACCAGTCGACTAACACCCAGGTGAACAGGGAAAAATGCCTGGAACTAGTGCTCATATTGGTGAATTTAAAGCCAGCAAAGGTTGGTTTGAGAGATTTAAGAATCGTAGTGACATACACAGTGTGATAAGGCTGTTCTGGAAGAAAATGCCAAACAGGACCTACAGTACTCAGGAGGAAAAGGCACTCCCAGGACACAGTGTCTCATCAGTCATTGCTGCATCTTCAATAAAGGTAAGTGTCATTTATTCTTCATTTAGTAGAGTAGTACATGCACAATATATATTGTGCATGTACTACTCTACTATTGTGCATGTATCCTTCTCTTTGTGTGTAGGAAAATGTATATTTCATGTGGTAAAATTTTTTTTTCATACTTTTGGGTGTCTTGCACGGATTAATTTGATTTCCATTATTTCTTATGGGGAAAATTCATTCGCATACCGATCATTTCACATAACAATGAGCCCTCTTGCACGGATTAAAGTCGCTATGCGGGGGTCCACTGTATACTCCTTGCTTAGTGACGAATTCGTTTACTGACATGGTCTTAGGAACGGAACTCCGTTGTTAAGTGAGGAGAGGCTGTATTACTCTTATTTTCTTGGTTATTATAAACGTCTGCAAATGTAGTTATTTTTTAAAACGTTTTTGTGACGAGTTCCTAGCTGAGTGGGACAATTCAGTAAGAAAATGTGGCTTTTATTTATTTTGATATTGGTTAGATACAGGCAAGATGCACTGAGTGTGTCACCTGAAAAACCTCACAACATCCAACACAACATAACAGGCTCACATTAATCCCCCTCCCCCCTATGTGAGATAAATTATACTGTAATAATTTATACTTAATAAAAAAATGCATTTGCAAGTTCAGATAAATCTGGAACATAATATTTTCCCATAAAGTGCCAAGTTTCAGAAACATCTACCTTGCATTATAGAAGTGCTGTCTTGCCAAAGGAAGCGTGGAAAGACAGACCCAGTGAGGACATTGCACGAGTTTGGATCTTATCGTTACCCCCTCCCCACCTTATCTCTAGATATTAACCACGGCACCAGAAAGGAAATACTAGTGATGCTAAAGGTACCAAAAATGAAAATCAAGTGTGAAACTGAAACATAACTACAATTTAATTACATATTCTTGTGCCATTTACCTCCCCTAGCTGTAGTTAAACAATCAATGAATATGTTGGCGAGTGATAATAGTCTGAAAACTTATCAAACGAGAAAGTTGTGTAGTGAAATTATGTTTACTATTGTGCAACTGCTGCTGTTGTTGGGGTGAACAAGAGAGGGTGTATAATTCAGTGGTACACACACACAGCCGAGTCAGTAACCAGGTTCCACCAAGCCTAAGAAATGGTAGGTGGTGGTGGCTGCTTCAGGTTTATATATAACTTCTATGGGGAACACATCAACTCTTCACACATGCACATCAAGAACCAGAACTTAGGATGATATAAAGTTTTTTTTTTTCTTTTTAGCTTACTTAAAAAAAAAATTATGCCCAAATATTTTTCACACTGAATAACATTAATAAGAACAGAGGGATGATTATCAAGAATGATATTCGTGCATTACTAAAAGATCTACTGTATATATACATGTATTATTTTTGGTGAATATTCCAATTCCTACAGTGGGATTCTCCCCTTAAGACAGGAGGAAGATCCCAGTGTAGGGATGGAAACATTCAGTTTTGCCTGTCCAGTTTAAAAATGTGGGTTTTATGAGTGAGCTCGAGTAATATTTACATAAATGACATAATCAATTTGTCATGGCCTGCACTTTATTTTTTTTTTTAATTCTCACCATTCCTCCTAATCAACCTATCAAAACAACTTCCAAGTCGAGGGTGAGAGACGACTATCAGGAAGGCCTTCAATACATTAAGTAAAGCTTTGATTTTGAACCTTAAATGCTTATTAAATGGTAGAATACATCAGTTCTTCCATGTAAAATGCTTCACAAGCAAACATAAAGAAAAAGAATATAAAAGCTCCATGATGTTACATGTAAAATAAAAGAAATAGCTGAGTAAGATATTCAAACCTGTAGTATCCTACCTCACTTATGTCCATTCCCACGTTGTCATAGTTAGTGCCAGGGTCAACATTTTTGCGTATCTGCAAGGAAAAAATGAAATGCATTCAACAAACATTGAATGTTTAAATATTACAGAGCTTGAGGGAATGATATACACATGAACCAAGCGAAATACAGAAGCCCTAATAAATTTCACACTCTCAAAATTAAAACTATCCCTACAAATTAACCATTTTAGGACTGCTGGTGTCTTTTTTTCTGTCTCATAAACATGCAAGATTTCAGGTACGTCTTGCTGCTTCTACATATACTACTAAAGTCATACTGTACTATATATGCATGTACACCTACCATCCAACTTACAACCGAGTTCGGTTCCGAGAAACCGGTCGTAAGTCGAAATGGTCGTAAGTTGAACTTTACTACTGAATATCAACAAAACATTTTTGTAATGACTATTTTATTGTTTTATTTTGGTATTTCATGTTTTACTTTACTTTTTGTTGTTAGTACTGTATTTTATACTGTAAGGTTTAGGATAAACACTGTGTACAACACAAACACTTGTTTATTTCCCAGAAATTTGGCATAAAAAACACGGTCGTAAGTCGAGTGGTCGTAAGTCGAGCAGGTCGTAAGTCGGATGGTAGGTGTACAAGCATATATATACACCCCTCTCTGGCTTATCTTATATTTTCTTAGTAGTTCTTGTTCTTGTTTATATCCTCTTATCTCCATAGGGAAGTGGAGCAGAATTCTTCCTCCGGAAGCCATGCGTGTCGTAAAATGCAAAGAACAAGGGGCTAGTAACCCCTTCTCCTGTATACATTACTAAATTTATAAAGAGAAACGTTTTTCTTTTTGAGCCACCCTGCTTTGGTGGGATACGGCCGGTGCGTTGAAAGAAAGAAGAATTCTTCGTAACTGCCAATATAGAATACAAATGTGAAACCACCACCATTTATATTTTTTAAACTGGTGAAATATATATACATATAGTATATATTAGAGCTGTCATCCTACCTTAAGTCTTTTCAAAGCCCTACTAAAGGTATACTAACACCTTCTCTTGGGTGCGACCACAACAGTCAGTCAGTACCCACGTACCTACTTAATGTTAGGTGAACAAGGGCAAAAGATGTAAAGGAAAATGTTCAACACTTGTAAGTGCCAGAATCAAATCTTGGTCCCTGAACCACATTCTTATTTACCATCATACTGTCCAGTTGGACAATCTTGGTCCCTTTGATATACCTTTAAAGAGTATTAAGAATTTATCTACTCTCTGAGCCCTGCCATAGGCCAGGCTCGTCTGGTGCTCGCCTGGTCAACCAGGCTGTTGCTGCTGGAGGCCCGCTTCCCCACATATCCATCACAGCCTGGTTGATCTGGCACCTGGAGAAGATACTTGTCTAGTTTCCTCTAAGGCTTCTGCACTGGTTCCAGCCGTGTTTCTGATATCTTCTGGTAAGATTTTTTTTCTTTTTTTTTATTAATTTGAACATAATACAGTGAAGTACAAAGGAATACAGTTATTTCAGTGCAACATGCCAAAGCCCCTTGTATGCAGAGCATTATGGGCAGGCTTAAATTAACTTAAGATTAACTAAGCAATGATATATTCAGTGGTAAAAACATTATTGTAAACAGATAACAATTTAGCACAAATGAGTATTACAAAGACAGGTCATATGGTCATTTACTGTGTTGCTGAGCATTCAGAAGAATGGAGTATTCTGTTAGGTAATGTAATTAAAAAATAAAGTTTGATTGGGTCACAGGTTAGACATTTATGAGATACAATAATGAGAAACATTTATGAGATACAATTACATGTATTCAGTATTTATTTAGTTGTGGGTGAGTAAGTGATTTTTGAGAAGAGACTTGAATTCCAGATTTTAGGGCCTTTAATGTGCATTGAGTTTTTGCATAGCGGGATAGGGGTAAATAAGTGAGTGATATTGGGCCAGGAGGGCTGACTGTGGAACATAGCACCGTATCTTCAATAGTATGCCTATGGTCTTGGAAATTTTTTTGGAAATTTGTTGTATATGTGTTTGAAATTTGAGTCTATTATCAAGGTAGATTCCTAAAAATTTTCCCTCCGTGAATTTTGTGATAGGTGATCCGTTTACCATTATGTTAAGAGGGACATCTGTAGCTCTGTTACCAAACTGAATGAAGTAAGTTTTGTGAATATTTAGAGTAAGTTTGTTAGTACTCATCCAGGTAGATATTTTCTGTAATTCGGTATTTACAGTATTGGCTAGCATGACTGGGCTCGGGTGAGAGTAGACATATGTAGTATCATCTGCAAATAGTGTGGGTTTGAGTAGTTGCGATGCATTTGGTAGGTCATTTATGTATATGAGAAAGAGAAGAGGGCCTAGGACACTTCCCTGAGACCCCGGATGTTGATACAGTGTTCCCTTATTGTCCTCACTGCACCCCTGCTCCTCACTGGGTTTATTTTACACTTCCTCCCATATCTCTCACTCCAGTATGTTGTTATGGTAGTGTGCAGATTTGGGACCAAGCCCTCGAGTACCTTCCAGGCATATATTATCATGTACCTCTCTCTCCTCCACTCCAATGAATACAAGTTCAGACTTGCAGGCATCCCTGAGCCATGTTCTTACTTACCATCATACTGTCCAGTAGGACAATCTTGGTCCCTGAGCCACATTCTTATTTACCATTATACTGTCCAGTAGAACAATTGAGACCAAAAATATTAAGTTATTCAGAGGGTAAACAAAAAGTTCAGTGTACAGTGGACTCCCGGCATTCGATGGCATCGGTATACGTTAAATCCGGTATACGATACATTTTAAAGCAAAAATTTTGCCTCGCCACTCGTTAAAAAACCCGCAACACGTGATTCATCCGGGACGCGTCCACATGTGGCCTGAACTGCCCCGTGCGTGCCAGTGTTTACAAGCCAGCCAGTGTGCTCACATCTAAGCATACATTCGGTACATTCCATATTATCACAGTGCTTTTGGCGCTTGTTTCTGCAAAATAAGTCACCATGGGCCCCAAGAAAGCTTCTTGTGTCAACCCTGTGGTAAAAAGGGTGAGAATTAGTATGGAAATTAAGAAAGATTTTGAAGGGTTTGGGGCTAACCCTGAGAAGCCTATGCCAGTTGTGGAATCCATTGTGCCTACTTCAAAAGTTAAGGAAATGTGTGCAAAGTGGGTTGAACTGCAAACCTTTATGGATGAAAATCACCCTAACACAGCTTTTGCAAGCCGTGCTGGTGACCATAACAATGACAATGTTGTGGCCCATTTTAGACAGATCTTAAAGGAACGGGAGGTACAGACCTCTATGGACAGATTTGTGCGACAGAGGTCCAGTGACTCTCAAGCTGGTCCTAGTGGCATTAAAAGAAGAAGGGAAGTAACCCCGGAAAAGGACTTGATACCTCAAGTCCTAATGGAAGGGGATTCCCCTTCTAAACATTAACAACTTTGACACTCTCCCCTCCTCCCATCCCATCAATCATCACCAGATCTTCATTAAAGGTAAGTGTCATGTATTCTATTGTTAGTAGAGTACTACTAACTGTGCAAGTCTTCTTCAGTTTGTGTGCATTAAACTTAACATTTCATGTGGTAAACCTTTTTTTTTTCATAGTTCTTTTGAGTGTCTTGCACGGATTAATTTGATTTCCATTATTTCTTGTGGGGGAAATTAATTAGCCTTCTATATTTTAGAAAGTAATACAAACTGTATTCTCTTCAAATTTTAATTTTAGAAAGTAATACAAAAGGATACTGAATGTACAAACCGACTAAATTCTACTTTCTGATGCTACACAGTTATACTGCTAAATTACAAAAAAATAATTGACCTCAAGTACTCCTGGTGTGGGGTAGTCGAAGCCACTCAATTTTAGGTGGAAAACTCGTGGCTGTTGTTCGTGTAAAACATTAAAAACTAACTACATGTACTTCTTGGACACTTAGAGTACTGGTACTACATATTAGCATTTATAATTAAGAAAATAGTACTGATAACAAGACTCTAGCTAGGTAGTAGGTCAGTAGACAGTAACCACCCAGGGAGGTACTACTGTCCTGTGATAGTAGCTGTGGAGAGGCTAGGTTATCTTCCATCAATAATTTTTTAAGTAGGCAGGGTGATAGTACCAGAGAACTACTCGTTCAAACTAATCAACATATACATGTATAGTGGTGCCTCAGAATATAAACATTTCGTTCCAGAAGGCTGTTTGAGTACAGATACCGAACGAATTTGTTCCCATAAGGAATAATGTAAATTAGATTAATCCGTTTCAGACCCCCAAAAATACACTTACAAAAACACTTACATAATTAGGCTTACATAACTGTTCGCGTTTTGAGCTGTTCATATCCCGAGGTACCACTGTACATCTGAACCAAATCATCAAGAGTTTATCCAGTTGTACAGTGCACCTATTGGTCCACCCACTATTCGAGTCTTGAAGCCTTTCACCCTCGTCTAGAATTTAACCAGCAGCAGTTACAACAAACATGATGGACTTAGAACTTATGGTACTCGTTACCCTTTCATCATGCTCTGTATCTTTCCAGTAAATCTGCAACTTGTCTCCTGCATTGTCAGTTAAATTGGATCATCATAACTGATGGTGTTACCCAGAGGTACACCAGCTGTCTAGCCCAGGCAATCAAAGGAAGCAGAAACATCCCTTTCTGTAACAATAGCATGCTTTAGGAAGATACATTAACAGACATAAGTTGAGAGCAAATTCTCTACTATCTTCAGGAATCCACATGCCCAATCGATGGCAAACTCAACTCTGCAACACAAAGCCATTCCAAGCTACATTTGGCAGTAATGCCATTTCTTCATTTCAAAGAAGTATCATCTTCCTTCCAATTTTCCAGTGATTTGAGCCTTCCAGTAAAACACTTCTGCAAAGTTGTCTTAGGTATCTTCTACTGTTTCACTGCATCTTCGTGATGCATCTCTAGAGGATACTGCAGCGTTGTGGTGGTCTTCATATATGTGCACTTCTTCCTGTAGACAAGGGAAACCATTCTGTATGACCAACCCTATGACATATAAAACAGATTTAATACTGAATGCATCATATAAGTAAGTACAGTGGAACCTCCATATGCGACCTTAATTCATTCCAGAAACTGTTCAAGTGCGGCTCCATTTGTGTATCGAACAAGTTCTTCCCAATCAATTTTCTGTATGAAATACTTATCCAGGTGAAATACAACATATAAAACAGAGCTAATATGTTGGGGGGGTGTGGCTAACAGTAACAGCCTGGATGATCAGGCCCTGATCCACCTCCACCTGGAGGCCTGGTTACAGACCAGGCCGTGGGGACATTGACCCCCGAAATCCTCTCCAGGTATATCCAAGTATATATAGTAACAATAATGATTTTTAATATTAATACACTGATGTATATATACATAACAAAACCTGAGGGAGACAGTACATTATTAATGCCATCACTCTGTGGAGGAACATCAGAAGCAGCCGAGGGATCTGGAAGAGGATGCTGAAGGGATGAGGAAGCACTGTGCTGGATGGTTTTTTTAATGTTTCTTCCAGTGTCATCTGCTTCAATAACAATGGTTTTTGTGGTAGCACTCTCTTCTTTATTTTATACACTGACATGATTTCTGGTTCTACATATTATGAATGCACGCTGCTCTAGTCCTTCAATAAGTCCATCACACATTTTCACAATGTTATCCATTGGCACCTTTTCCACTTTGTTAATTAAGGGGAGCTCCCCACGCACAGGCTTACCAAAAAAGCGAAAAAGTTAAAAAAATTAATTAAGCTTACAGAAGAATAGTTCAACAATCTAACATTATCTTGGGGTAAGTCTCATGTTTACACAATGTTCTACAACGAATCATAGTTGCTACATTTCTTGTGATGGACACCACAGTTAGTATGTCCCTGCACATGAAGTGAATTTTTGGCGTTTATCACCGCTAATCTTTAAATATTTAATACTGTGCCTTTTCATACTTTTTCAACCAGCTGCTGAATATTCACAGTTACCTTCAATATTCAGTTAATCATTACAGATTTCTGCCTGTTGCATGATCAGCATTCTGTTAAGTGGCATATGCTCGCTCCAGCGCTGACAAATCCATCAATTTACAATCAAGACCTTCATTTTTCCCTTCCTGCTTCAATACATGATCAAGATCTTCGTTTTCCCCTTATTGCAATGTTTTCTTATTTTCCATTAACTTTTGTTCATCACTTTCAGCAGAGAACTTTAACAAACTGTCCTTCTGTTTCTTTAAGTGGTAGATAGTGGTTGTTGCAACACCAAATTGTCACAACGCACAATTCACACTTCCATCGCTCTCAAGTTTTTCCAACAACTTGACTTTCTGCAATAAAGAGAAACATAAATGCTGCCTCTCATTCTTTTCACTATTACCCATAGACCTTTTTGACATTTTCAAAAATATGTTCACACCACAGAGCACAAAATGGGTGGCAATCATCGAGTATTTGCTGACTATAGTCGGTATTTTATACCCTTCATGTACAACGATGTATACCTTGACTTACATGATGTACAACTCTCTAATAATGTACATATATGTAACACATACATGATGTACAAGTCACAACAACAATGTACATATACATGATGTACAAGCCACAACAATGTACATGATGTACAAGCCACAACAATGTACATGATGTACAAGCCACAACAATGTACATGATGTACAGGCCACAACAATGTACATGATGTACAAGCCACAACAATGTACATGATGTACAAGCCACAACAATGTACATGATGTACAAGCCACAACAATGTACATGATGTACAAGCCACAACAATGTACATGATGTACAAGCCACAACAATGTACATGATGTACAAGCCACAACAATGTACATGATGTACAAGCCACAACAATGTACATGATGTACAAGCCACAACAATGTACACGATGTACAAGCCACAACAATGTACACGCCACAACAATGTACACGATGTACAAGCCACAACAATGTACATGTACAAGCCACAACAATGTACATGATGTACAAGCCACAACAATGTACATGATGTACAAGCCACAACATTGTACATGATGTACAAGCCACAACATTGTACATGATGTACAAGCCACAACAATGTACATGTACAAGCCACAACAATGTACATGATGTACAAGCCACAATGTACATGTACAAGCCACAACATTGTACATGATGTACAAGCCACAACATTGTACATGATGTACAAGCCACAACATTGTACATGATGTACAAGCCACAACAATGTACATAACATGATGTACAAGCCACAACAATGTACATAACATGATGTACAAGCCACAACAATGTGCATAACATGATGTACAAGCCACTAACAATGTACATAACATGATGTACACAATGTACACCACTAATAAAGAAGACAGGTACACACAGGAGAACAACGTACACGATGTACACACTGCACATGCCATTAACAGGGAGGACAGGTGTACACAGCACAATGTACACATGTACATGTAATTCACATATCACTAACAAGGGTACATATATACACAGCACAATGTACACATGTATACACATTAACAATGTACACACACAGGACAAAACAATGTACACAAAGAGCACACGCATCACTAACTAGGTACACACAGTGTACACACGTCACTAACAACATACACACAGTGTACACACATTACCAACAAGGTACACAGTGTACACGTCACCAACAAGGTACAGTGTACACACATCACTAACAAGGTACACACAGTGTACACACATCACTAACATACACACAGTGTACACACATTACCAACAAGATACACACAGTGTACACGTCACCAACAAGGTACACACAGTGTACACACATCACTAACAACGTACACACAGTGTACGTCACTAACAACATACACACAGTGTACACACATCACTAACAAGGTACACACAGTGTACACACGTCACTAACAAGGTAAACACAGTGTACACGTCACTAACATACACACAGTGTACACACGTCACTAACAAGGTACACACAGTGAACACACGTCACCAACAAGGTACACACAGTGTACACACGTCACCAACAAGGTACACACAGTGTAGACGTCACCAACAAGGTACACACAGTGTACACACATCACTAACAAGGTACACACAGTGTACACGTCACTAACAACATACACAGTGTACACACGTCACTAACAAGGTATACACAGTGTACACGTCACTAACAACATACACAGTGTACACACATCACTAAAGGTACACACAGTGTACACGTCACTAACAACATACACACAGTGTATACACATCACTAACAATATACACACAGTGTACACACACCACTAACATACACACAGTGTACACACATCACTAACATACACACAGTGTACACACGTCACTAACAACATACACAGTGTACACACATCACTAACAAGGTACACACAGTGTACACACATCACTAACAACATACACACAGTGTACACACATTACTAACAAGGTACACACAGTGTACACATTACTAACAAGGTACACACAGTGTACACACATCACTAACAAGGTACACACAGTGTACTCACATTACTAACAAGGTACACACAGTGTACGTCACTAACAACATACACACAGTGTACACACATCACTAACAAGGTACACACAGTGTACACACGTCACTAACAAGGTAAACACAGTGTACACGTCACTAACATACACACAGTGTACACACGTCACTAACAAGGTACACACAGTGAACACACGTCACCAACAAGGTACACACAGTGTACACACGTCACCAACAAGGTACACACAGTGTAGACGTCACCAACAAGGTACACACAGTGTACACACATCACTAACAAGGTACACACAGTGTACACGTCACTAACAACATACACAGTGTACACACGTCACTAACAAGGTATACACAGTGTACACGTCACTAACAACATACACAGTGTACACACATCACTAAAGGTACACACAGTGTACACGTCACTAACAACATACACAGTGTATACACATCACTAACAATATACACACACCACTAACATACACACAGTGTACACACATCACTAACATACACACAGTGTACACACGTCACTAACAACATACACAGTGTACACACATCACTAACAAGGTACACACAGTGTACACACATCACTAACATACACACAGTGTACACACATTACTAACAAGGTACACACAGTGTACACATTACTAACAAGGTACACACAGTGTACACACATCACTAACAAGGTACACACAGTGTACTCACATTACTAACAAGGTACACAGTGTACACATCACTAACAAGGTACAGTGTACACATTACTAACAAGGTACACACAGTGTACACATCACTAACAAGGTACAGTGTACACATTACTAACAAGGTACACACAGTGTACACATCACTAACAAGGTACAGTGTACACATCACTAACAAGGTACAGTGTACACATCACTAACAAGGTACACACAGTGTCCACACATCAACAAGGTACACACAGTGTACACACATCACCAACAAGGTACACACAGTGTACACACATCACCAACAAGGTACACACAGTGTACACACATCACCAACAATGTGTACACAGTGTACACACATCACCAACAATGTACACACAGTGTACACACATCACCAACAAGGTACACACAGTGTACACACATCACCAACAAGGTACACACAGTGTACACACATCACCAACAAGGTACAGTGTACACACATCACCAACAAGGTACACATAGTGTACACGCATCACCAACAAGGTACACACAGTGTACACGCATCACCAACAAGGTACACACATCACCAACAAGGTACACACATCACCAACAAGGTACACAGTGTACACACATCACCAACAAGGTACACATAGTGTACACGCATCACCAACAAGGTACACACAGTGTACACACATCACCAACAAGGTACACACAGTGTACACACATCAACAAGGTACACACATCACCAACAAGGTACACACATCACCAACAAGGTACACACATCACCAACAAGGTACACACAGTGTACACACATCAACAAGGTACACGCATCACCAACAAGGTACACACAGTGTACACACATCACCAACAAGGTACACACGGTGTACACACATCACCAAGGTACACACAGTGTACACACATCAACAAGGTACACAGTGTACACATCACTAACAAGGTACACACAGTGTACACACATCACCAACAAGGTACACAGTGTACACATCACTAACAAGGTACACACATCACCAACAAGGTACACAGTGTACACATCACTAACAAGGTACACACATCACCAACAAGGTACACACATCACCAACAAGGTACACACATCACCAACAAGGTACACACATCACCAACAAGGTACACACATCACCAACAAAGTACACACAGTGTACACACATCACCAACAAGGTACACACAGTGTATACACATCACCAACAAGGTACACACAGTGTACACACATCACCAACAAGGTACACACAGTGTACACACATCACCAACAAGGTACACACAGTGTACACACATCACCAACAAGGTACACACAGTGTACACACATCACCAACAAGGTACACACAGTGTACACACATCACCAACAAGGTACACACAGTGTACACACATCAACAAGGTACACACAGTGTACACACATCACCAACAAGGTACACACAGTGTACACACATCACCAACAAGGTACACACAGTGTACACACATCAACAAGGTACACAGTGTACACATCACTAACAAGGTACACACATCACCAACAAGGTACACACATCAACAAGGTACACAGTGTACACATCACTAACAAGGTACACACATCACTAACAAGGTACACACAGTGTACACACATCACTAACAAGGTACACACAGTGTACACACATCACCAACAAGGTACACAGTGTACACATCACTAACAAGGTACACGCATCACCAACAAGGTACACAGTGTACACATCACTAACAAGGTACACACATCACCAACAAGGTACACAGTGTACACATCACTAACAAGGTACACACATCACTAACAAGGTACACACATCACCAACAAGGTACAGTGTACACATCACTAACAAGGTACACACATCACTAACAAGGTACACACATCACTAACAAGGTACACACATCACCAACAAGGTACACACATCACCAACAAGGTACACACATCACCAACAAGGTACACACATCACCAACAAGGTACACACATCACCAACAAGGTACACACATCACCAACAAGGTACACACATCACCAACAAGGTACACACATCACTAACAAGGTACACACATCACCAACAAGGTACACACATCACTAACAAGGTACACACATCACCAACAAGGTACACACATCACTAACAAGGTACACACATCACCAACAAGGTACACACATCACCAACAAGGTACACACATCACTAACAAGGTACACAGTGTACACACATCACTAACAAGGTACACACATCACCAACAAGGTACACACATCACCAACAAGGTACACACATCACCAACAAGGTACACACATCACTAACAAGGTACACACATCACCAACAAGGTACACACATCACCAACAAGGTACACACATCACCAACAAGGTACACACATCACCAACAAGGTACACACATCACTAACAAGGTACACAGTGTACACACATCACTAACAAGGTACACACATCACTAACAAGGTACACACATCATTAACAAGGTACACACATCATTAACAAGGTACACACAGTGTACACACATCACTAACAAGGTACACACATCACTAACAAGGTACACACATCACAAACAAGGTACACACATCATTAACAAGGTACACAGTGTACACACATCACTAACAAGGTACACACATCACTAACAGTGTACACACATCACTAACAAGGTACACACATCACTAACAGTGTACACACATCACTAACAGTGTACACACATCACTAACAAGGTACACACATCACTAACAAGGTACACACATCACAAACAAGGTACACACATCATTAACAAGGTACACACATCATTAACAAGGTACACACATCACTAACAAGGTACACACATCACTAACAAGGTACACACATCACTAACAAGGTACACACATCACTAACAAGGTACACACATCACAAACAAGGTACACACATCATTAACAAGGTACACACATCATTAACAAGGTACACACAGTGTACACACATCACTAACAAGGTACACACATCACTAACAGTGTACACACATCACCAGTGTACACACATCAATAACAACATACACACAGTGTACACACGCCAGTAAGACAGGTGTACACAGGTGGTGTTACATACTTTATGTAGTGGTGGGTCGCTGGTAGGTTCATCATCGCTGGAGTAAGACTGTAAAGCGTTCATTGTACGTGATGTACACAGCTACCACCAACACCAACACTTAAAATGGCTGACCTCCCTCACTCCCTCCCTCACACTCACCAGGATCCCTCTCCCTCTTATTATCCTTTCTTACTAACTCCTCACAACCTCATTCTCCGTAATATGATTTACTGTATCCAAATTTTAGTAAAGGAAAAGTAGGTGTTGTTGTAATTTCTTAAATAATGGCTGGTAGATTGTTGAAATTCAGTGGGATGGGTCTCCCGGGTTTTATCTATGGGATCCCTTGTAACATTTCCTGTATATATATTTTGAAGTGTTTACAATTATAATGTAGCGAAAATACGTAAATTTCTTTTTTTTAACGGAATGTGCCATGAGATAATCAAGTTATTATATAATAATGATTTAAAGGCATATTGATGTAATAATTCACACCAACAAAAACTTCTTAACATACAATACAATACAATAAAATACAATACAATACAAGTTTTTTTTTCTACACGATACATCATTCATGTTGAAAGCCCTCCTGTAGGCCTATTGGCCCATACTAGACAATTCTAACTCACACCCACTCATGTACTTGTCTAAGCTATTTTTAAAGTGTTTGTTCCACTCATCCACAACTCTATTACCAAACTTCCCTATATCCTATATAAATCTAAATTTTCTGACTTTAACCCACTGAGTCCTGTCTTGGTTAAATATTTTCATCATGTTATTTATATCCCCATTATTTATTTCTGTCTTCCATTTATCCACCATCTATACTCCATCTATATTCCTCCTTCATTAGTATGTAGATGGGAGTGGTTGGGCTCGAGAAAGACCTTCCTAGTATGGGCCAGTAAGCCTGCAACAGTGCTCCACCATTCTTATCATATCAGGACTCCTGTTATTTATACTTCTCGATATGAAGCCAAGAATTCTATCAGCATTAATGCGAGGTTTTATGCACTGTTGATGGGCCGGACACTGACTCCAGGCTGAGGGACTGATTACCTCAGACTTCTCCGTATTGGACTGAGGAAGCCACTCTGGCGAAACTTTTCCACAGATCCAAAAATGTTGCACAAGTGTAGATTATCTAAATCATTGACCTCACTGTTGTCCTGGCTTAAGATTTCTGCCAACCAGAACTAAAACTTAATCCACATTCACAGTCACTGCCATCTACATCACTTCTCCGACCACTGCGTCTGCCACTTCTCCGACCATTGCATCTGACACTTCTCCAACCACTACGTCTGACACTTCTCCGACCACTGCATCACACTATACAGATCTTCCTGTAGCACTCTAGTGTCCTCATTAGAAATAATCTGACGGCCTGTTTAATTAAGTGTCATCACCAAAATTGCTTATGTCACTATTCATTCTATCACTGACTCCTGGGGAGCACCGCTTGTGACGCTTCCCCACTCTGATTTCTCAACATTTATGCAAATTTCTCTGTTGCCTAACAGTCGACCACATCTCTATCCAGAAAAGAGTTCTTCTCTTCCGTGTATCTTTACTTTCCTCAACAATCTCTGGTGTGGAACGCTGTCAAAGACCTTCACTGAAGTCCATATACACAATATGAGGGACTGATTACCTCATACTCCTCCTCTCCTTACGCCTTCCTCTTTGTATTGGACTGATGAAGCCACTGTGTGGCGAAACGTTTCCTGAATAAAGATTCCCATATGCTGCATAAGTGTCTCAATCTTCAATATCATGTTCCTTCATGCATGATCTACCTCCTCAAATACCTTAGTAAAAAAAAAATCGTAAGATAGCAACGGCCCTTTGTAAAACCATGCTGAAATTCATTGATCATTTAGTCTTTCAAGGTGACTTCGAATAGCCTCGGCAATTATTGATTCTATTAATTATCCCACAAAGTAGGTTAGGACCCGTCTCCTGCTTTGTAGACAGGTATCACATTTGTTATTATCCACTTATCCTGCACTATACCAGGAGCAGTTCATCAGTGCTCGGGGATTTGTTTGGTTTTAATCTATCCATTTGTGTGAGAATCATGTAACTAGTGACGTTGATGATGCATAATTTATATTCGTCCCGACTTACATAATTTATGATTTCTGGAATTTCTCAAGTATCTTCCTGCATTAAAACGAAGAGGAAATAAGTGTTGAAGATAGTATGCATTTCTCTGTCACTGACAGTGATCTGACCTCATCAAGATCCCAAGATCTTGAACATTAAAATGGTATAAAATACCGACAGATTGTTAGGTAAGACACATATGCAACAGTTAGGTATCTTTATTTCGAAACGTTTCGCCTACACAGTAGGCTTCTTCAGTCGAGTACAGACAAGTTGATAGAAGCAGAAGATACTTGAAGACGATGGACTGATTACATCGTCTTCAAGTATCTTCTGCTTCTATCAACTTGTCTGTACTCGACTGAAGAAGCCTACTGTGTAGGCGAAACGTTTCGAAATAAAGATACCTAACTGTTGCATATGTGTCTTACCATCCCAAGATCTTGACATAGGGAGTTCTTCAAAGCTTGCCTAACCTATAGGCATGACCTACCTACACTAGTGGGTTTTTCCGCTGGTGACTCTGCCTACCACAGTCACTAAAAACAACAGACATAGCCCCACTTCACAAAGATGACATTAAAGTAATTACAAAGAATTACAGACCGATAGCACTAACATCCCACTTCATAAAAATCTTTGAAAGGGTTCTAAGCAGCAAGATTGCCACCCACTAAGATACCCATCAGTTGCACAACCCAGGGCAACACGGGTTTAGAGCAAGTCGCTTTTGCTTCTCACAACTATTGGACCACTATGACATGGTCTTGGATGCACTGGAGGACAAACAAAATACAGATGTATTATACACAGACTGTGAAAGCCTTAGACAAGTGTGATCATAGTGTTATAGCAACCATAATGCGTGATAAAGGAGTAACAGGAAAAGTGGGTAGATGCATCAATAACTTCGTAACAAACAGAACACAAAAAGTAAACAGAGCAAAGTCAGAGGCGGCTCCAGTGAAATGCTCTGTTCCACAAGGCGCAGTACTCTCTCCCATCCTTTACCCTCATCCTTATTCCTGACATAGACAGAGATTTAAGCCACAGCACTGTGTCCTCCCTTGCTGATGATACCAGAATCTTCATGATAATGTCATCCATTGAGGACACTGCAAATCTCCAAGCGGATATTAACCAAGTAATAAAAATATAATATCTTTATTTATTACCAGTACATGTACAAGGTATACAGACCATAGCTGACATCAATGACATACTACAATGTAGAAAGCCGCTTGTTATGCTGAACATTTCCCACAAATTAGGTCAGTTTTGTCCCCAGGATGCGACCCACACCAGTCCACTAACATCCAGGGTGAACATAGACACCCGGTGTAAAGAAACATGCCCAATGTTTCTACCCTCGCCGGGTGAAGCGAGAGTTAAGCCATCAGGCCACGGGGCACCGTTAATTTTAACATGATAAATAGTTATTTTAGCATGATACATGTTTGTACAAAGGAGTGCAACAGTTTGGTGAACATGCCAAAAGTACCTTTATATGCAAAGCATTTCGGACGAACTTAAAAGTAACTTAAGATAAACAAAACAGTAACAGTGCTGTAATTTATACATGGGGTCGTTAGGTGAGTTACAGTGAATACAAGAAGATTGAATATTCAATTAGTTCAATCTATATGGCTTTAGTAAGTTAGGTAGAGAATAATTACAGTTTTGATATAGTTTATAAGAAATACAGTACTACGATTTAACACAATTTAAAACAATGAAGTTGAAAGAATTTTAAGTTTAAAGTAAATGATTAAATAGATGAGTAGTCCATAAATTATTTACGAGTTTTTTGAGTAATTGATAGGTATTAAGTTAAGTGTTTGTCTGGTTAATTTTTGATGATGAGGTGATTTCTAAGTTGGACCTTAAACTAAGTTGCAGACAGCAGTGGCCCCATAGTGTGTTCTGGCAGTGAATTACAGATCTTCGAGCCTTTTTGTGCATAGCATTTTTACATAGGGAGAGATGGGCACGAGGGATATTGAAGAGTGATTTGTGTACTCACCTATTTGTGGTTGCAGGGGTCGAGACTCAGCTCTTGGCCCCGCCTCTTCACTGGTCGCTACTAGGTCCTCTCTTTCCCTGTTCCATGAGCTTTATCATACCTCGTCTTAAAGCTATGTATGGTGTTATACCTGTGTGTTCTGTTGTAGTTATCAAGAAGGAGTTTGAAAGGAGGGTTAATATTCGAGTATAATGTTGTGTGTAGAAGACACAATAATAACTGTGGATGTTTTGTATATTAAGTAAGTTAAGGCTCTTAAAACCAGTGGAGTGTAATGTCTTGTGCAGAAGTTGGTAATCAGTCACACTGCACCTTTTTCTTAGGTTATTAAAGATTTAAGGTGATTTGCTGTGGTTGACCCCCATGCACAAATACCATTGGGTAAATGATTAGATTTTTTTTAGATTTTACCACCGTAGTGGTAAAGTCTACCCATCCTGTGGAGGGTAGCGCAAGAGCATATGGATATACAAAAGGCCTAGGAACTAGGTCCCAAAAGGGTTAACAGGTGTACATATGGGTTTTTAATTATCTAGAGCAAAAAGAGCCGTTTGGGGTACATTGTACCGTATCTTTGGGGTACATTGTACCGTATCTTTGGGGTACATTGTACCGTATCTTTGGGGTACATTGTACCGTATCTTTGGGGTACATTGTACCGTATCTTTGGGGTACATTGTACCGTATCTTTGGGGTACATTGTACCGTTGGTTTAGAAAGACACGTAAGCAAACACTATAACATATTTATTAGAAAACGTTTCGGTCCTGGGACCTTGATCAAGGTCCCAGGACCGAAACGTTTTCTAATAAATATGTTATAGTGTTTGCTTACGTGTCTTTCTAAACCAACTTGTCGGTATTTATTACCAAGGTTTATACCACATTGTACCGTATCTTTGGGGTACATTGTACCGTATCTTTGGGGTACATTGTACCGTATCTTTGGGGTACATTGTACCGTATCTTTGGGGTACATTGTACCGTATCTTTGGGGTACATTGTACCGTATCTTTGGGGTACATTGTACCGTATCTTGGATACTTGGAGACTTGGATATTTGCGATGTGGGTCTTGACTCTGAGACTGCAGTCAAGGTGGAGACCTAGAAACTTGCCCTCTGTGTCTAGAAACGGGTGAACCAGTTATCAATATTTAGCTGTACATTTGAAACTCTGTTTCCAAAAAGCATGAAATAGGTTTTGTCCATATTGGTAGTAAGTTTATTGGTACTCATCCAAGTATATTTCTGATAAATTAGACACATGTGCAACTCTTGGGTATCTTTATTGAGGAAACGTTTCGCCACACAGTGGCTTCATCAGTCCATACAAAGGAGAATCTTGAAGAACAGGAGGAGAATGAGGTAATCAGTCCCTCAACCTTGAGTCGATGTGGTCAGTCCATCAATCTTGAATAGAATGGAATGAAGCCACTGTGTGGCGAAACGTTTCCTCAATAAAGATACCCAAGAGTTGCACATGTGTCTAATTTATCAACATGTCGGTTCTCTGAACCATTCATCTACAAAGTATATTTCTACACCATAGGAAGGTTAGCATAGGCACCACTGTGACCACAAATGCAAGTTTTAACTGTAAAAAAACTTCCATTTGTGGTCACAGAGGTGCCTGTGCTAACTTTCCTATGGTGTAGAAATATACCTAGTTGGATGAATCTTATTGTGGCTAGCTGGTCTAGTGGCTAACGCGACGGGCTGGAGTTTTGAGACTCTATGGCCGCGGGTTCAAATCCCGCCCGTGGTTTGGTTTGTTTGCAATCGTGTCATTACGATTTCGTGAGTCATGTACAGTGTCTGTTTCCTCATTAAAGATACCGAAGTGTTGCACATGTGTCTAATTTATCGACTTGTCGGTTCATCTGAACCATTCATCTCAGGTGTATAAATGGAAAACAGGAATAAATAAAAGGGATGCAAATAGCGAGCTAAAAATATCTAGCTTAGACAGGACTCGCAGCAATGATTTTAAGTTGGAAAAATTCAGATTCAGGAAGGATATAGGAAAGTACTGGTTTGGTAATAGAGTTGTGGATGAGTGGAACAAACTCCCGAGTACAGTTATTGAGGCTAAAACGTTGTGTAGTTTTAAAAATAGGTTAGATAAATACATGAGTGGGTGTGGGTGGGTGTGAGTTGGACCTGACCTGACTAGGTTGGGTCAGTGGCTTAAGCCGGTAAGAGACTTGGACCTGCCTAGCATGGGTCAGTAGGCCTGTTGCAGTGTTCCTTTTTCCTATGTTCTTATAACCTATATATAACCTCAGTGTCCTTGTATTATCTGTTACAGCTTGATAAAGCTCCTGGAGAGCGAAACGTTGCCACAATAAAATATCACATTAGTTTCATCTGTGTCCTTTGACCTACGTCTGTGCTACGTCTCTGGCTTGGCCCACTTCCTGTAAGAACATAAGAATGGAGGATGTGGCATGCAAAGAGTACGTAACCTTTATTCGGCGCATGTACACACCCTCAATGAAAGGCTGTCTCTCCCAACCAGCGAACCACGTACTAAGGGTTAACGATGAGGCCCCGTCGTTCAACCAGTACCCAGGCTCCAGCCAATGAGAAGATGGTTTTGGCAATTGCAGAGGTGATGTGGGTACCACTCACCTGTCTGCCCTTGTCATTCCCATTCTAGAGCTGGTTGAAGCACGGTCTGCTCTCTAGTGGCTTCTATTCTGCCTTGCTTACCGTGGAGTGCACTAATACCTATTGTTGTACATAGTGTATATAGTGTACATACTTCTGTTCTAAATTGTGAAGGATAATACAAGTCAAAAGTTTTTCTGCTGTGTTTATTTTGCTCTCTTTACACCCAGGATAACAGGCCTTTGGGACTCCTGGGTTGTAATAGAGGAACACTGCAGAAGGCCTACTGGCCTTCTTTTCAAGTCCATATATATATATCTATATATATATATATATATATATATATATATATATATATATATATATATATATATATATATATATATATATATATTCTTCTTTCAACGTACCAGCCGTATCCCACTGAGGTGGGGTGGCCCATAAGAAAAAACTAAAGTTTCTCCTTTTAAATTTAATAATATATACAGGAGAAGGGGTTACTAGCCCCTTGCTCCTGGCATTTTAGTCGCCTCTTACAACACGCATGGCTTACAGAGGATGAATTCTGTTCCACTTCCCCATGGAGATAAGAGGAAATAAACAAGAACAAGAATTAGAAAGAAAATAGAAGAAAACCCAGAGGTGTGTGTATATATATGCTTGTACATGTATGTGTAGTGTGACCTAAGTGTAAGTAGAAGTAGCAAGACATACCTGAAATCTTGCATGTTTATGAGACAGAAAAAAGAACACCAGCAATCCTACCATCATGTAAAACAATTACAGGCTTCCATTGTACACTCACTTGGCAGGACGGTAGTACCTCCCTGGGTGGTTGCTGTCTACCAACCTACTACCTATAATATATATATATATATATATATATATATATATATATATATATATATATATATATATATATATATATGTCGTACAGAATAGGCAGAACTTGCGATCTTGGCTTAAATAGCAACGCTCATCTTGCCATATAGGACAAGTGAAAATTTGTGTATGCAATAATTTCGCCAAAATCATTCTGAACCTAACGAAAAAAATATATTTCACTGTGTTTGTTTAGCATTAAATTACTGTAACAAATCTAAAATATATTTAGTTGGGTTAGGCTAAAATAAATTGTTCTTGTTATAATAAGGTTAGGTAAGTTTTCTAAGATTAGTTTGGAGCAAAATTAAATTTTTTAACATTAACATTAATGAAAAAATATATCTTTAAACGTATAAGAGAAAATTTCAGAAAGGACTTAATTTTAAATGAGTTCTTGCTAATTGACCAGTTTTACATATTCACCACGACATATATATATATATATATATATATATATATATATTTATATATATATATATATATATATATATATATATATATATATATATATATATATATATATATATATATATATATATTTATATTTAATTTGGACATGATACATAGATGTACAAAGTAATACAGTGGTTAAGTGCACATGCCAGAAGCCCCATGTATGCAGAACATTACGGGCAGCCTGAAAATTAACTTGAGATTAACCAAGCATCTTCTGCTTCTATCAACTTTTCTGTATTCGACTGAAGAAGCCTACTGTGTAGGCGAAACGTTTCGAAATAAAGATACCTAACTGTTGCATATGTGTCTTACCTAACAATCTGTCGGTATTTTATACCATTTTAATGTTCATTCGATATATTCAGTGGTAAAAATTACAGCGTATTTATACTTCTCCAACACCTTCCACTGAATGAATCTTAATTATTTCTTTGTTTACCCATTTATGGAATAAAATGATCCGCATAATTTTATCAATAATTCATAACTCTGGAAAAATTATTTGTCTTGCAATACAAGATTATATTCAGTTTTTTTTTTTTTTGTGAGTCGATCTTAAAATATTAGTTTTCTTACGATCCACTTGTTCCTCTTTCTCGTACTTACCTATTTGTGGTTGCAGGGGTTGATTCACAGCTCCTGGTCCTGCCTCTTCACTGCTACTGGGTCCTCTCTCTCTCCCTGCTCCATGAGCTTCATCATACCTCGTCTTAAAACTATGTATCGTTTCCGCCTCCACTACGTCACTTTCTAGGCTATTCCACTTCCTGACAACTCTATGACTGAAGAAGTGTGTGTGTGTACTCACCTATTTGTGGTTGCAGGGGTCGAGTCCTAGCTCCTGGCCCCGCCTCTTCACCGGTTGCTACTGGGCCCTCTCTCTCCCCGCTCCATGAGCTTTATCAAACCTCGTCTTAAAACTGTGTATGGTTCCTGCCTCCACTACGTCATTTTCTAGGCTATTCCACTGCCTTACAACTCTATGACTGAAGAAATACTTCCTACTATCTCTCTGACTCATTTGTGTCTTCAACTTCCAATTGTGGCCTCTTGTTTCTGTGTCCCCTCCCTGGAACATCCTGTCTTTGTCCACCTTGTCTATTCCACGCAGTATTTTATATGTCGTTATCATGTCTCCCCTGACCCTCCTGTCCTCCAGTGTCGTCAGGCCGATTTCCCTTAATCTTTCTTCATAGGACATTCCCCTTAGCTCTGGAACTAACCTTGTGGCAAACCTTTGTACTTTCTCTAGTTTCTTGACGTGCTTTATCAAGTGCGGGTTCCAAACAGGTGCTGCATACTCCAGTATGGGCCTGACATACACGGTGTACAGTGTCTTGAATGATTCCTTACTAAGGAATCGGAATCCTGTTCTCAGGTTTGCCAGGCGCCCATATGCTGCAGCAGTTATCTGATTGATGTGTGCTTCCGGAGACATGCTCGGTGTTATACTCACCCCAAGATCTTTCTCCTTGAGTGAGGTTTGCAGTCTTTGGCCACCTAGCCTATACTCTGTCTGTGGTCTTCTGTGCCCTTCCCCTATCTTCATGACTTTGCATTTGGCAGGATTAAATTCGAGAAGCCATTTGCTGGACCAGGTGTCCAGTCTGTCCAGGTCTCTTTGAAGTCCTGCCTGGTCCTCATCAGATTTAATTCTCCTCATTAACTTCACATCATCTGCAAACAGGGACACTTCTGAGTCTAACCCTTCCGTCATGTCGTTCACATATACCAAAAATAGCACTGGTCCTAGGACCGACCCCTGTGGGACCCCGCTCGTCACAGGTGCCCACTGTGATACATCATTACGTACCATGACTCGTTGTTGCCTCCCTGTCAGGTATTCTCTGATCCATTGCAGTGCCCTTCCTGTTATATGCGCCTGATGCTCTAGCTTCTGCACTAATCTCTTGTGAGGAACTGTGTCAAAGGCCTTCTTGTGTGTGTACTCACCTATTTGTGGTTGCAGGGGTCGAGTCACAGCTCATGGCCCCGCCTCTTCGCTGATTGCTACTAGGTCCTCTCTCTCCCTGCTCCATGAGCTCTATCATACCTCGCCTTAAAACTATGTATGGTTCCCGCCTCCACTGTGTGTGTGTGTGTGTGTGTGTGTGTGTGTGTGTGTGTGTGTGTGTGTGTGTGTGTGTGTGTGTGTGTGTGTGTATTCAATTGTGGTTGCAGTGGTCGAGACTCAGCTCCTGGCCCCGCCTGTGTGTGTGTATAACATAGTTATCACGGTCTCTAGGTGACTCAAACATCACGCTGTATTACCCGGACAAACAAGTGCGTCTCTAAATTAAGTTAACAAGTTTGTCCATGTCCAGTGTTGTGTGTAGTGGCCACGATACCAGTTGTAGGAGGACGCTACTGCAGCCCCAACACTACACAACTGGTTGTGTGTACATAAGAAAGGAGGAACATTGCAGCAGGCCTGTTGGCCCATACTAGGCAGGTCCTTAATCCTTCCCACTAACAAAACATTTGCCCAACCCAATTTTCAATACTACCAAAGAAATAATCTCTGATAACCCTATCCCACTCTTTTGCAAGTTCCACTCAAATCCAACCCCTCTCACTCATGTATTTATCCAATCTAAATTTGAAACTACCCAAAGTTCTAGCCTCAATAACCCAACTAGGTAGACTGTTCCACTTATCAACTACCCTATTTCCAAACCAATACTTTCCTACATCCTTTCTAAATCTAAACTTGTCTAATTTAAATCCATTACTGCGGGTTCTCTCTTGGAGAGATATTCTCAAGACCTTATTAATATCCCCTTTATTAATACCTATCTTCCACTTACACACTTCGATCAGGTCTCCCCTCATTCTTCGTCTAACAAGTGAATGTAACTTAAGACTCTTCAATCTTTCTTCGTATGGAAGATTTCTAATGCTATGTATTAATTTGGTCATTCTACGCTGGATATTTTCTAGAGAATTTATATCCATTCTGTAATATGAAGACCAGAACTGAGCTGCATAATCTAGGTGAGGCCTTACTAATGATGTATAAAGTTGCAGTATGACCTCTGGACTTCTGTTGCTTACACTTCTTGATATAAATCCCAATAATATATTTGCCTTATTACGTACGCTTAGGCATTGCTGTCTTGGTTTAAGGTAGCTGCTCACCATAACCCCCAAGTCCTTTTCACAATCTGTGACTTTGTAAATGGTCCAAGTCTGATCGAAACGTCGTGGTAAGCTCCTCTCTTCTATGTGCGGGTTATTTGTGTATCGTTCCAGTCACGGTATTGTGCCTTTTTTTTTTTTATTTATGGCTAAGTTCTACATTATTTAACTTACAAGTACTAGGGTTATGGACACTCCCGAGCTTCAGAACCTTGCATTTATCTACATTGAACTGCATCTGCCACTTTTCTGACCAGGAATTGAGTTTGTCTAAATCCTGCTGAAGCTCCCTAACATCTAAGTTTGAATCAATTATCCTACCTATCTTCGTGTCATCGGCGAATTTGCTCATATCACTAGTAATTCCCTCATCAAGGACATTGATATATATTATAAACAACAACGGGCCCAAGACAGATCCCTGTGGAACGCCACTTGTTACAGATCCCCACTCGGATTTAACCCCATTTAAGCATACTCTCTGCTTCCTATTAGTGAGCCATGACTCGATCTATGAGAGCACTTTTCACCCAATGCCATGAGCTGCCACTTTCTTTAACAGTCTCTGATGCGGTACTCTATCAAAAGCCTTACTAATATCTAAATAAACAATATTAAATTCTTTATCGTGATCAACAGCCTCAAAAGCTTTACTGAAGAAAGTTAATAAATTAGTTAGACAAGACCGGCCTCTTGTGAATCCATGCTGAGTATCATTAATCAAGCTATGCTTATCGAGATGGCTTCTTATAATCTCAGCTATAATTGACTCTAGTAATTTGCCTACAATTGAGGTCAGGCTTATTGGGCGGTAATTTGACGGTAACGACTTGTCCCCTGTTTTAAAAATAGGAATTACATTAACCATCTTCCACATATCAGACACTACACCTGTTTGAAGAGAAATGTTAAAAATATTAGTCAATGGTTCACAAATTTCCATTTTACACTCTTTAAGAAGCCTTGAAAAAAGTTCAACAAAGCCCGGGGATTTATTTTGCTTTAACCGGTCTATTTGTTTGATAACCAGTTCGGTAGTGACTGTCATATTGCACTTGTGTCCTTTTACTTTACATAATTTATCATCATCAGGCCCACTATAAAAATAAATTACTGGGATATTATTAGTGTCTTCCTGAGTGAAAACCGAGAGAAAACAATTGTTAAGAATAAAGCACATTTCATTCTCCTTGTCAGTGAGATGTCCAGAGTTATTTTTAAGGGGACCTATCTTATCTCTAACTTTTGTTCTATAAACCTGGAAAAAACTTTTTGGGTTAGTTTTAGAATCCCTAGCAACTTTAATTTCATAGTTCCTTTTAGCTTTTCTTATCCCTTTTTAATGTCCCTCTTAATGCCAATATACTGATTCATAATATGACCCTCACCTCTTTTGATGCGCCTATAAATTCCTTTCTTCTGTCCTAAAAGATATTTGAGCCTATTATTCATCCATTTGGGGTCATTTCTATTCGATCTAATTTCCTTATATGGGATAAATGTCCTTTGGGTAGCATGTATTGCGTTAAGAAAGCTGTCATACTGATAGCTCTCTTCGTTACTCCAGTCCACAGATGATAAGTGTTCTCTAAGCCCATTGTAATCTGCTAAGCGAAAATCTGGGACCAGTACTGAATTATCCCTACTGTCATACTTCCATTCAATGCTGAAGATAATTGTTTTGTGATCGCTTGTGCTGAGTTCCTCTGTAATTTTTAAATTACTAACAAGGGATTCATTGTTTGCCAGAACCAAGTCAAGCAGGTAATTTCCCCTTGTAGGCTCTGTCACAAACTGCTTCAAAAAACAATCCTGAACTACTTCTAAGAAGTCGTTAGATTCTAAATTCCCAGTCAAGAAATTCCAATCAATATGACTAAAGTTAAAGTCTCCTAGAATTACTACATTATCGTGCCTTGTGGCTTTAACAATTTCCTCCCATAGTAGTCTCCCTTGGTCCCTATCTAAGTTTGGAGGACGGTATATCACTCCTAAAATAATTTTTTCATGCCCCTCTGAAAATTCTATCCAAACAGACTCTGTATGTGTTACTTCAGACTTAATACCCGTTTTTATGCAACAGTTCAAGCGATCTCGGACATACAATGCCACCCCACCCCCCTTCCCGATACTTCTATCTACTTGGAACAATTTAAAACCCTGATTGTGATATTCTGCAGGCATGTCATGACTTTTTTAATTAAACCACTTCTCAATTATGACAAATAAATCAATGTTACCTGCACTAGCAACTAATCTCAACTCGTCCATCTTATTCCTAGCACTGCTACTATTAGCATAATATACATTGAAAGACCCTCCTTTCTCTTTACCCTTCCTGCTCATTTCTGTTTTTCTACTAAGCCTATTACTGTCCTTGTCACCTAGTGCCACTGGCTTTCCAATATCTACCTCGTTCTGCTTATTACTAGTTACCTTAGAACTCACTATATTACTACTCTGGGACTTCACTGTTTTCCCGCCAAAACCCATGCCACTAATTATTCCTAGTTTAAAGTCCTAACAGCTCCCTCCACTGCAGTTGCCAGTGCCCCCACCCCAGACCTAGATAAGTGTACCCCATCCCTGGCATACATGTCATTTCTGCCATAGAAGAGGTCCCATTTGTCATTGAATGTTACCACATTTTCCTTACAGTATTTGTCCAGCTAGCAATTAACACCAATTGCCCTGGACAACCATTCGTTTCCAACTCCTCTCCTTGGCAAAATACCACATATGACAGGGTTCCCACCCTTCTTCCTCATTATTTCTATTGCTGACCTGTACCTGCTAATCAGGTCCTCACTCCTACGTCTGCCAACCCCATTGCCTCCCGCACTGAGGTAGATAATAAGATTGATCCCATTACATTTCATGATGTCATCCAGATGGCTAACAATATCTCCCATCCCAGCCCCAGGAAAACATACCCTCTGCCTCCTCTTCCTGTCCCTAAGACAAAATGCCCTGTCCATAAAATTAACCTGACTGTCTCCAACTAAAACAATGTTCTTACCTTCACCTGTGGAATTCGTCATGATGTTCTCGATGGTCTTCGTTGGGGTTTCTATGGGATATTTCACTCACGTCTGCCAATGCTTCCTTGGTGCTCATTGTGACGTTCCCAGTAGACAATGCACATTCGTCAGGTAGCACCAAAAATGGGTTGAAAGTTTCCACAGTAGTCTTCTGGTTCTTCGTTGTTTCTGCCTCTCCATCAGTCTTCTTAATCCTCAGCTTGGTTCCATGTTGTGCAGCCACTGACCAGGTTTCTCTCTTAACATGAGTACTCACAACAGGATTACTACGAATCCTCTTATTCTCCTCTGTTAATCGCCATATCTCCAGCTTAGCAACCCTAAGCTCCTCTTTTAGCTGCTGGTAGAGTTGCTCAAGAGAGGGCATCCTGGTTCAGATTCACAGAGAGCACACGAACAAGTCACAACGCCAGTTGTAGGAGCACGTTACTGCAGCCCAAGCACTACACAATTGGTTGTGTGTAGTGGTCACAACACCAGTTGTAGGAGCACACTACTGCAGCCCCAGCACTACACAACTGGCTGTGTGTAGTGGTCACAACACCAGTTGTAGCAGCACGTTACTGCAGCCCCAGCACTACACAACTGGTTGTGTGTAGAACATAAGAAAGAAGGAACACTGCAACAGGCCTACTGGCCCATGCAAGGCAGGTCCAAGTCTCCTACGGGCTTAAGCCAATGCCCTAACCTAGTTAGGTCAGGTCACATTCACTTAAGGAAGGAGCATGGCATCTGACCTAGTAGCACAAGCTAGTCAGGTCCAACTCACACCCACCCACACCCACTCATGAATTTATCTAACCTATTTTTAAAACTACACAAGGTTTTAGCCTCTATAACTGTATTTGGGAGTTTGTTCCACTTCTGGAAAAATTTTCTCCAGGAGGGGGGTATCAGCCCTCTTCAGCCCATTTCAGCTCCTTTCAGCCCTGAGGGGCCCAGCCCTCTCAGAAGGGGCAAGCGTCTTGTTTACTGATACAGAAAGTAATTGATCCCAGATACAGTACAAGTATGTGATGTGTCAAGCGACCGCCGCTCCTTGCAAAAATCCGATGTTGCAGATAGTTTAGTTACGAGAGACAGTCCATCTCTTACCTTAGCAGGACAATTAAGGAAAATCCTGCTCCTACTATATTACCATGGTAAAGATAGTGGACATTGTTGTCTGTGCTTAAGACAGCAAGAATCAAGCATTCTGCTTTGCTTCATGGAGGAAGTTTGGCAAGGAAGCAAAAAGTACTAGGTCAGCTTTTCCTTTATGTTCTAGGGGCATTGCAGCGGCGTAGGAGGCTGTGAGGTCAGATTACTTTTGACTCTACTGAGAGAGACATTGACGTGCCAGGATAACCAACAAAGAACAATGTTCCTCGCGTTTTGCACAAAAGAATCTCAATAAACACTTACAGAGAAGTGTGATCAGCTTCTTTAGTGACATTATGGTGTGAACAATTATTGATGAACAGTGTAACAATGAGTGTTGCGACCCAACAGAGTGTAGTGCGACATTCTTCAAAGAACACTATTCTTCAGTCAAGACATCGGATATCCGGGCATAACTACGGGTCAGATACATATACCCAGGTAAGTGTACTAATTTGTAATGAGTGCGATTGACTGCGCAGTTGAGTACAAGTTACAAATTAGTAACTTATCATAAAACCTGGTGAGAAGCGGACCTTTGAGTTCACACACGTAAGTTTGTCAGCAATCAGTGCCTGAAATATGCTGACATAATACACCACATTATTAAGACTTTTCCATTTCAGCCCGTTGTGAAGTGGTCAAAACAACTTCTAAAGACCTCGCCTGCAGGGGCGGCTGTGTGGGCGATAGCTGTCTTATCAAGCTAAGTTCCCCCTATATTTAAACTTTAACTTTAGCTGGTAAACCATTTCACAACACTACTCATCCACAATTCTATTACCAAACCAGTGCTCTGGTGGCCTGGTGGCTAACACTCTCGCTTCACACGGCGAGGGCCTGGGTTCGATTCCCAGCCAGAGTAGAAACATTGGGCGTGTTTCTTTCCACCTGTTGTCTATGTTCCCAATCAGTAAAATGGGTACCTAGGTGTTAGTCGACTGGTGTGGGTCGCATCCTGGGACACTGACCTAATTTGCCCGAAATGCTGAGCATAACAAGGGGATTTCTATGCAGTAGTATGTCATTGTTGTCAGCTAGGCCTGTATACCATGTACATGTACTTGTAGTAAATAAAGATATTATTTTTTTTTTATCACACTGGGCGATTCCCACCAAGGCAGGGTGGCCCGATAAAGAAAAACTTTCACCATCATTCACTCCATCACTGTCTTGCCAGAAGGGTGCTTTACACTACAGTTTTTAAACTGCAACATTAACACCCCTCCTTCAGAGTGCAGGCACTGTACTTCCCATCTCCAGGACTCAAGTCCGGCCTGCCGGTTTCCCTGAATCCCTTCATAAATGTTACTTTGCTCACACTCCAACAGCACATCAAGTATTAAAAACCATTTGTCTCCATTCACTCCTATCAAACACGCTCACGCATGCCTGCTGGAAGTCCAAGCCCCTCGCACACAAAACCTCCTTTACCCCCTCCCTCCAACCTTTCCTAGGCCGACCCCTACCCCGCCTTCCTTCCACTACAGACTGATACACTCTTGAAGTCATTCTGTTTCGCTCCATTCTCTCTACATGTCCGAACCACCTCAACAACCCTTCCTCAGCTCTCTGGACAACAGTTTTGGTAATCCCGCACCTCCTTCTAACTTCCAAACTACGAATTCTCTGCATTATATTCACACCACACATTGCCCTCAGACATGACATCTCCACTGCCTCCAGCCTTCTCCTCGCTGCAACATTCATCACCCACGCTTCACACCCATATAAGAGCGTTGGTAAAACTATACTCTCATACATTCCCCTCTTTGCCTCCAAGGACAAAGTTCTTTGTCTCCACAGACTCCTAAGTGCACCACTCACTCTTTTTCCCTCATCAATTCTATGATTCACCTCATCTTTCATAGACCCATCCGCTGACACGTCCACTCCCAAATATCTGAATACGTTCACCTCCTCCATACTCTCTCCCTCCAATCTGATATTCAATCTTTCATCACCTAATCTTTTTGTTATCCTCATAACCTTACTCTTTCCTGTATTCACCTTTAATTTTCTTCTTTTGCACACCCTACCAAATTCATCCACCAATCTCTGCAACGTCTCTTCAGAATCTCCCAAGAGCACAGTGTCATCAGCAAAGAGCAGCTGTGACAACTCCCACTTTGTGTGTGATTCTTTATCTTTTAACTCCACGCCTCTTGCCAAGACCCTCGCATTTACTTCTCTTACAACCCCATCTATAAATATATTAAACAACCACGGTGACATCACACATCCTTGTCTAAGGCCTACTTTTACTGGGAAAAAATTTCCCTCTTTCCTACATACTCTAACTTGAGCCTCACTATCCTCGTAAAAACTCTTCACTGCTTTCAGTAACCTACCTCCTACACCATACACTTGCAACATCTGCCACATTGCCCCCCTATCCACCCTGTCATACGCCTTTTCCAAATCCATAAATGCCACAAAGACCTCTTTAGCCTTATCTAAATACTGTTCACTTATATGTTTCACTGTAAACACCTGGTCCACACACCCCCTACCTTTCCTAAAGCCTCCTTGTTCATCTGCTATCCTATTCTCCGTCTTACTCTTAATTCTTTCAATTATAAGTCTACCATACACTTTACCAGGTATACTCAACAGACTTATCCCCCTATAATTTTTGCACTCTCTTTTATCCCCTTTGCCTTTATACAAAGGAACTATGCATGCTCTCTGCCAATCCCTAGGTACCTTACCCTCTTCCATACATTTATTAAATAATTGCACCAACCACTCCAAAACTATATCCCCACCTGCTTTTAACATTTCTATCTTTATCCCATCAATCCCGGCTGCCTTACCCCCTTTCATTTTACCTACTGCCTCACGAACTTCCCCCACACTCACAACTGGCTCTTCCTCACTCCTACAAGATGTTATTCCTCCTTGCCCTATACACGAAATCACAGCTTCCCTATCTTCATCAACATTTAACAATTCCTCAAAATATTCCCTCCATCTTCCCAATACCTCTAACTCTCCATTTAATAACTCTCCTCTCCTATTTTTAACTGACAAATCCATTTGTTCTCTAGGCTTTCTTAACTTGTTAATCTCACTCCAAAACTTTTTCTTATTTTCAACAAAATTTGTTGATAACATCTCACCCACTCTCTCATTTGCTCTCTTTTTACATTGCTTCACCACTCTCTTAACCTCTCTCTTTTTCTCCATATACTCTTCCCTCCTTGCATCACTTCTACTTTGTAAAAACTTCTCATATGCTAACTTTTTCTCCCTTACTACTCTCTTTACATCATCATTCCACCAATCGCTCCTCTTCCCTCCTGCACCCACTTTCCTGTAACCACAAACTTCTGCTGAACACTCTAACACTACATTTTTAAACCTACCCCATACCTCTTCGACCCCATTGCCTATGCTCTCATTAGCCCATCTATCCTCCAATAGCTGTTTATATCTTACCCTAACTGCCTCCTCTTTTAGTTTATAAACCTTTACCTCTCTCTTCCCTGATGCTTCTATTCTCCTTGTATCCCATCTACCTTTTACTCTCAGTGTAGCTACAACTAGAAAGTGATCTGATATATCTGTGGCCCCTCTATAAACATGTACATCCTGAAGTCTACTCAACAGTCTTTTATCTACCAATACATAATCCAACAAACTACTGTCATTTCGCCCTACATATTATTATTATTATTATTATTATTATTATTATTATTATTATTATTATTATTATTATTATTATTATTATTATTATTATTCCTATATCCTTCCTGAATCTGAATTTTTCCATCTTGATACCATTGCTGCAAGTCCTGTCTAGGCCAGATATTTTTAGCACACTATTTACATTCCCTTTATTTATTGTTTTCCATTTATACACCTCGATCATATCCCCCCTAATTCTATGCCTTTCCAGAGAGTGCAGATTCAGGACCCTCAGTCTATCCTCATAGGGAAGATTTCTGATGATTGAGACATTTATGCAACATATGGGAATCTTTATTAAGGAAACGTTTCGCCAAGCAGTGGCTTCATCAGTCCAATACAAAGTAGAAATGGGTAAGGTGATGAGGAGTTTGAGGTAATCAGCCCTTCAGCATGGAATCGATGTGTTCAGTCCCTCACTCTTGTAGAAAGTGCAGTATATGGCCGGAGAAGTGGCTTATATACTGTAGTCAGGTGAGTGGAAGCAGGAGGAGGCGGGGTCATAGTGGTACCATCCACTAGTCGAAGTAGGTCTTTGTCCGAAGGATGGATCTCAAATTCCTCATCTCCTTACCCATTTCTGCTTTGTATTGGACTGATGAAGCCACTGTGTGGCGAAACGTTTCTTCAATAAAGATTCCCATATGTTGCATAAGTGTCTCAATCTTCAACTTGTCGGTTTTCAAAACCATTCATCACACACACACTCACACAAGATTTCTGATACATGGGATCAACTTTGTCATCCTCCTTTGTACGTTTTCCAGAGCATTTATGTCCATTCTGTAATATGGTGACCAGAACTGTGCAGCATAATCTAGATGAGACCTAACCAAGGAGAGTTGAAGAACAACCTGAGGGCCCTTATTATTTATGCTTCTTGATATAAAGCCAATGATTCTGTTCACTTTATTGCGAACACTTATGCACTGTTGTCTTGGTTTTAGATTACTGATAACCAATTTAGTTTAATATGTTTATTATGCACCCCATACCCATGGTGTGGGCGGTAGTCAAAAGATTACAGAGGTACATAATTTGTCCAGGGACTGGACTCCAAAGTTTTGATAGCTGAGCAAGTTACAAAGGTAATGAACTAGATCTGGTCACAATCATGACCAAGTTACAAAGGTAATGAGCTCCAGGTAGAGCAGGTCACACTCATGACTAATTACATAGGTAATGAATCATAAACACGTTAATCATGAGAATTTACAAAGGTAATGAGCTCCAGGTAGAGCTGGTCACAGTCATGACAAGTTTCAAAGGTAATGAATCGTAAACACATTAATAGATGGTTACAATTATGAACAAATTACAAAGTAATAAGCAGTTAACAAACATTGTAGGGAATTCATCCATTGCCCCAACAACAGATGTTGCTAGATGCCTGTCCCTCCTCGGCAGCACAGCCAGACAGCCATTACAAACAGTAGCAGGTTGCGCCAGGAACTGCTGCTTGCAGGAGCGTCAACGACCCTCCCCAAGAGGTCCAAGAGGCCAGCGACTCCGCTAGCAGCCCGAGGGAGAGCCGCCCTGGGGACGTGTCAACGTCCTGGTGGACTCCAATTTGATTGAAGATTACCAGAACTCCCAAATCCTTTTCACAATCCGTAATGTTAATTAAGATCTACATTATTTAATTTATATGTGGCATGGTTATTTTCCTGACCAGTGTTTAGAACTTTGCATTTGTTTATATTAAACTGCATCGGCCACTTCTCCGACTACTGCATCAGTCTACGTGTTTAAATCATCCTGGAGTGTTCTAATCTCACAACACCAGTTATAGCAGTTGTTCGTAACCCAAAACTAGAGCACGAAAGGGCTAAAATTATTATTATTAATATAACTACTACTACTACTACTACTACTGCTAATACTACCACTCCTACTAATACTATCACTACTTCTGCTACTACCACTACTATACTACTATTATGTGCCACTACTACCACCAGTGACATTTCATAACTGGTATTAAATTGTTTATACATCAGTTGCTTCAAGTTTATGGAAAACATCAGTAGAATGATGGACAGTACGATATTATGTTACATTTAGTCGTAGGTGCAAGTGACTGCCACACCAGTGAGGAAAAGTGACTCCAAAATCTTCAAGAGTTGGTTACTGGAGACAGTCAGGGAGTGAACACTGGTCAGTACACTGTACGTAGTGGTGTAGTTCACTGCACATGGGATTAGTATTTGTTAAATGGTGTAGGGCTGGTTCCTTACATCAAGAACCTCCTCACTAGTACCCAGGGGCTGGTTCCTTACATCAGGAACCTCCTCACTAGTGCCCAGGGGCTGGTTCCTTACATCAGGAACCTCCTCACTAGTACCCAGGGGCTGGTTCCTTACATCAGGAACCTCCTCACTAGTACCCAGGGACTGGTTCTTTACATCAGGAACCTCCTCACTAGTGCCCAGGGGCTGGTTCTTTACATCAGGAACCTCCTCACTAGTATCCAGGGGCTGGTTCCTTACATCAGGAACCTCCTCACTAGTATCCTGGGGCTGGTTCCTTACATCAAGAACCTCCTCACTAGTACCCAGGGGCTGGTTCCTTACATCAGGAACCTCCTCACTAGTACCCAGGGGCTGGTTCCTTAGATCAGGAACCTCCTCACTAGTACCCAGGGGCTGGTTCCTTACATCAAGAACCTCCTCACTAGTACCCAGGGGCTGGTTCCTTACATCAGGAACCTCCTCACTAGTACCCAGGGGCTGGTTCCTTACATCAGGAACCTCCTCACTAGTACCCAGGGACTGGTTCTTTACATCAGGAACCTCCTCACTAGTGCCCAGGGGCTGGTTCTTTACATCAGGAACCTCCTCACTAGTATCCAGGGGCTGGTTCCTTACATCAGGAACCTCCTCACTAGTATCCTGGGGCTGGTTCCTTACAACAGGAACCTCCTCACTAGTACCCAGGGGCTGGTTCCTTACATCAGGAACCTCCTCACTAGTACCCAGGGGCTGGTTCCTTACATCAGGAACCTCCTCACTAGTACCCAGGGACTGGTTCTTTACATCAGGAACCTCCTCACTAGTATCCAGGGGCTGGTTCCTTACATCAGGAACCTCCTCACTAGTATCCTGGGGCTGGTTCCTTACAACAGGAACCTCCTCACTAGTACCCAGGGGCTGGTTCCTTACATCAGGAACCCTCTCACTAGTATCCAGGGGCTGGTTCCTTACATCAGGAGCCTTCTCACTAGTATCCAGGGGCTGGTTCCTAACATCAGGAACCTCCTCACTAGTACCCAGGGGCTGGTTCCTTACATCAGGATCCTTCTCACTAGTATCCAGGCGCTGGTTCCTTACATCAGGAACCTCCTCACTAGTACCCAGGGGCTGGTTCCTTACATCAGGATCCTCCTCACTGGTGCCCAGGGGCTGGTTCCTTACATCAGGAACCCTCTCACTAGTATCCAGGGGCTGGTTCCTTACATCAGGAAGCTTCTTACTAGTATCCAGGGGCTGGTTCCTTACATCAGGAAGCTTCTTACTAGTATCCAGGGGCTGGTTCATTACATCAGGAACCTCCTCACTAGTATCCAGGGGCTGGTTCCTTACATCAGGAACCCTCTCACTGGTATCCAGGGGTTGGTTCCTTACATAAGGAACCTTCACACTAGTATCCAGGGTCTGGTTCCTTACATCAGGAGCCTTCACACTAGTATCCAGGGGCTGGTTCCTTACATCAGTAACCCTCTCACTGGTATCCAGGGGTTGGTTCCTTACATCAGGAACCCTCTCACTAGTATCCAGGGGCTGTTTCATTACATCAGGAGCCTTCTCACTAGTATCCAGGGGCTGGTTCCTAACATCAGGAACCTCCTCACTATTACCCAGGGGCTGGTTCCTTACATCAGGAACCTCCTCACTAGTATCCAGGGGCTGGTTACTTACATCAGGAACCTCCTCAATAGTATCCAGGGGTTGGTTCCTTACATCAGGAACCTTCACACTAGTATCCAGGGGCTGGTTCCTTACATCAAGAACCCTCTCACTGGTATCCAGGGACTGGTTCCTTATATCAGGAACCTTCACACTAGTATCCAGGGTCTGGTTCCTTACATCAGGAATCCTCTCACTGGTATCCAGGGGTTGGTTCCTTACATCAGGAACCTTCACAGCAGTATCCAGGGTCTGGTTCCTTACATCAGGAACCCTCTCACTGGTATCCAGGGGCTGGTTCCTTACATCAGGAACCTTCACACTAGTATCCAGGGTCTGGTTTCTTACATCAGGAACCCTCTCACTAGTAACCAGGGGCTGGTTCCGTACATCAGGAACCCTCTCACTGGTATCCAGGGACTGGTTCCTTACATCAGGAACCTTCACACTAGTATCCAGGGTCTGGTTCCTTACATCAGGAATCCTCTCACTGGTATCCAGGGGTTGGTTCCTTACATCAGGAACCTTCACACTAGTATCCAGGGGCTGGTTCCTTACATCAAGAACCCTCTCACTGGTATCCAGGGGCTGGTTCTTGCATCAGGAACCCTCTCACTAGTATCCAGAGACTGGTTCCTTACATCGGAAACCCTCTTACTAGTATCCAGAGGCTGGTTCCTTACATCAGGACCCTCTCACTAGTACCCAGGGGCTGGTTCCTTACATCAGGAACCCTCTCACTAGTACCCAGAGGCTGGTTCCTTACATCAGGAACCCTCTCACTAGTACCCAGAGGCTGGTTCCTTACATCAAGAACCCTCTCACTAGTACCCAGGGACTGGTTCCTTACATCAGGAACCTCCTCACTGGTATCCAGGGGCTGGTTCCTTATATCAGGAACCTTCTCACTAGTATCCAGGGGCTGGTTCCATACATTAGGAACCTCCTCACTAGTATCCAGGGGCTGGTTCTTTACATCAGGAACCTCCTCACTAGTACCCAGGGGCTGGTTCCTTATATCAGGAACCTTTCACTAGTATCCAGGGGCTCGTTCCTTACATCAGGAACCTTCTCACTAGTACCCAAAGGCTGGTTCCTTACATCAGGAACCTTTCACTAGTACCCAGGGGCTGGTTCCTTACATCAGGAACCTTCTCACTAGTATCCAGGGGCTGGTTCCGTACATCAGGAACCTCCTCACTAGTATCCAGGGGCTGGTTCCGTACATCAGGAACCTCCCCACTAGTATCCAGGGGCTGGTTCCGTACATCAGGAGCCTTTCACTAGTATCCAGGGGCTGGTTCCTTACATCAGGAACCTCCTCACTAGTACCCAGGGGCTGTTTCCTTACATCAGGAACCTCCTCACTAGTAGCCAGGGGCTGGTTCCTTACATCAGGAACCTCTCACTCGTACCCAGGGGCTGGTTCCTTACATCAGGAACCTCTCACTCGTACCCAGGGGCTGGTTCCTTACATCAGGAACCTCTCACTCGTACCCAGGGGCTGGTTCCTTACATCAGGAACCTCTCACTCGTACCCAGGGGCTGGTTCCTTACATCAGGAACCTCTCACTCGTACCCAGGGGCTGGTTCCTTACATCAGGAACCCTCTCACTCGTACCCAGGGGCTGGTTCCTTACATCAGGAACCTCCTCACTATTACCCAGGGGCTGGTTCCTTACATCAGGAACCTCTCACTAGTGTCCAGATGTTCTCTCTTGAAGGATGAGAGATAGACAAGGGTTATCCACCAGGATAACCCTGGTGGGCAATTGGTTGGATAATTCTCCCCAGGGGTATCTGGTGTGCCAGAAAGCAGTCAGCTAATGCTTACCACGTAATACACACACACACAATCTAAACTCAAAGATGCCTTCGCTGTATACAACACACTCAAAACCATATCAGCATTTAATAAAAGTTTACATAATGTTTTGGTCACAGAACCCTGAGCGGAATACTCCGTGGGCTGTGGAAGTTATGCTACGACTTTGTCGGGTGAGAATGGCGGAAGTTTGGCTGGGAATATTGAGTTGGGCTCCACCAGGCGCAGTGGTCAACCTCTATTATGATTCTTGTTAAGCTTTTTTCTTATGGGAAAGACTGGTTCTCCAGCGGACGTGTACAAGCACAGGCTGGAATATTGCTGTACACTAACGGCCCCTTTCAAGGCAGGTGAAATTGCAGACCTGGAGAATATACAGAGAACTTTCGCTGTATGTAAGTACGACAAAGCACATAAATTACTGGGAATGGTTGAAGTCTCTTAACCTGTACTCCCTGGAACGTAGGCGAGAAAGATACATGATAATGTACAATTGGAAAATCCTAGAGGCATTAGTACCAAATTTGCACACGAAAATCGCTCCCTACGAAAGCAAAAGACTCGGCAGGAGATGCAACATTGCCCCAATGTAAAGCAGGGGCGTCACAAGTACACTAGGAGACAACACAATAAGCGTCAGGGGCCCAAGACTGCTCAGCTGCTTCCTAGCATACATAAGGGGATTACCAATAGATCCCTGGCTGTCTCCAAGATCTCTGGCTGTCTTCAAGACCCCTGGCTGTCTTCAAGATCCCTGGCTGTCTTCAAGACCCCTGGCTGTCTTCAAGATCCCTGGCTGTCTTCAAGACCCCTGGCTGTCTTCAAGACCCCTGGCTGTCTTCAAGACCGCTGGCTGTCTTCAAGACCCCTGGCTGTCTTCAAGACCCCTGGCTGTCTTCAAGAAGGTACTGGACAGGCACCTAAAGTCAGTACCTGACCAACCGGGCTGTGGTTCGTATGTCGGTTTACGGGCGGCCAACAGTAACAGTCTGGTTGATCAGAACCTGATCCACCGCTTGGCCTGGTCAAGGACCGGACCACGGGGGGGGGGTTAATCACCGTAACCCCCTCCAGGTATACTCCAGGTATACTCCAGGTATACTCCAGGTATACCGTGGCAGACGTAAGACTGGTTCTCCAGAGTAAACTCGTTTACTTTGTACTTAATTTTATATTGTACGTTATCCATGTTTGCAGTGTGCATTATTGTCCGTTGTACGTCCTGCCAGCACCTCCATCCATCCCCAATGTGACCCTTGGCACTAGTAAGTTCAGCTGGATATACTGTAAACCACGGTACGGGTGGGGCTTGAACTCGCGGCGGGTGAATGGTAAAACTCCAGGCCAGTGTGTAAACCACTGGGCCACCTGACTTCATTAATAAACCACTGGGCCACCTGACTTCATTAATAAACCACAAGGCCACCTGACTTCATTAATAAACCACTGGGCCACCTGACTTCATTAATAAACCACTGGACCACCTGACTTCATTAATAAACCACTGGGCCACCTGACTTCATTAATAAACCACTGGGCCACCTGACTTCATTAATAAACCACTGGGCCACCTGACTTCATTAATAAACCACTGGGCCACCTGACTTCATTAATAAACCACTGGGCCACCTGACTTCATTAATAAACCACTGGGCCACCTGACTTCAATAATAAACCACTGGGCCACCTGACTTCATTAATAAACCACTGGGCCACCTGACTTCATTAATAAACCACTGGGCCACCTGACTTCATTAATAAACCACTGGACCACCTGACTTCATTAATAAACCACAGGGCCACCTGACTTCATTAATAAACCACTGGACCACCTGACTTCATTAATAAACCACTGGACCACCTGACTTCATTAATAAACCACTGGACCACCTGACTTCATTAATAAACCACTGAGCCACCTGACTTCATTAATAAACCACTGGACCACCTGACTTCATTAATAAACCACTGGGCCACCTGACTTCATTAATATTTATCCAACTAGGTATATTTATACACCACAGGAAGGTTAGCATGGGCCACCACTGTGACCACCAAACATTTATTCACTAATATCACTTTACTGGTGAAGGACTCCGGTTATTGGAACTGCCTCCAATATACGACCTCACATTTAGTGGCAGTCGTGTAAGAATGTCCGTATAGACGGATTTACTGATTTATATCAAGTATTTTTAATCCCATTTTCTGTTTCAAGGATAACAATAACCGGATTGTCTGCTGATGAAGCAGACTCTGCTGGCAGTGTTTGTCTGCTGATGAAGCAGACTCTGCTGACAGTGTTTGTCTGCTGATGAAGCAGACTCTGCTGGCAGTGTTTGTCTGCTGATGAAGCAGACTCTGCTGGCAGTGTTTGTCTGCTGATGAAGCAGACTCTGCTGGCAGTGTTTGTCTGCTGATGAAGCAGACTCTGCTGGCAGTGTTTGTCTGCTGATGAAGCAGACTCTGCTGGCAGTGTTTGTCTGCTGATGAAGCAGACTCTGCTGGCGGTGTTTGTCTGCTGATGAAGCAGACTCTGCTGGCAGTGTTTGTCTGCTGATGAAGCAGACTCTGCTGGCAGTGTTTGTCTGCTGATGAAGCAGACTCTGCTGGCAGTGTTTGTCTGCTGATGAAGCAGACTCTGCTGGCAGTGTTTGTCTGCTGATGAAGCAGACTCTGCTGGCAGTGTTTGTCTGCTGATGAAGCAGACTCTGCTGGCAGTGTTTGTCTGCTGATGAAGCAGACTCTGCTGGCAGTGTTTGTCTGCTGATGAAGCAGACTCTGCTGGCAGTGTTTGTCTGCTGATGAAGCAGACTCTGCTGGCAGTGTTTGTCTGCTGATGAAGCAGACTCTGCTGGCAGTATTTGTCTGCTGATGAAGCAGACTCTGCTGGCAGTGTTTGTCTGCTGATGAAGCAGACTCTGCTGGCAGTGTTTGTCTGCTGATGAAGCAGACTCTGCTGGCAGTGTTTGTCTGCTGATGAAGCAGACTCTGCTGGCAGTGTTTGTCTGCTGATGAAGCAGACTCTGCTGGCAGTGTTTGTCTGCTGATGAAGCAGACTCTGCTGGCAGTGTTTGTCTGCTGATGAAGCAGACTCTGCTGGCAGTGTTTGTTTGCTGATGAAGCAGACTCTGCTGGCAGTGTTTGTCTGCTGATGAAGCAGACTCTGCTGGCAATGTTTGTCTGCTGATGAAGCAGACTCTGCTGGCAGTGTTTGTCTGCTGATGAAGCAGACTCTGCTGGCAGTGTTTGTCTGCTGATGAAGCAGACTCTGCTGGCAGTGTTTGTCTGCTGATGAAGCAGACTCTGCTGGCAGTGTTTGTCTGCTGATGAAGCAGACTCTGCTGGCAGTGGTGTTTGTCTGCTGATGAAGCAGACTCTGCTGGCAATGTTTGTCTGCTGATGAAGCAGACTCTGCTGGCAATGTTTGTCTGCTGATGAAGCAGACTCTGCTGGCAGTGTTTGTCTACTGATGAAGCAGACTCTGCTGGCAGTGTTTGTCTGCTGACGAAGTAGACTCTGCTGGCAATGTTTGTCTGTTGATGAAGCAGACTCTGCTGGCAGTGTTTGTCTGCTGATGAAGCAGACTCTGCTGACAGTGTTTGTCTGCTGATGAAGCAGACTCTGCTGGCAGTGGTGTTTGTCTGCTGATGAAGCAGACTCTGCTGGCAGTGTTTGTCTGTTGATGAAGCAGACTCTGCTGACAGTGTTTGTCTGCTGATGAAGCAGACTCTGCTGACAGTGTTTGTCTGCTGACGAAGTAGACTCTGCTGGCAGTGTTTGTCTGTTGATGAAGCAGACTCTGCTGGCAGTGTTTGTCTGCTGACGAAGTAGACTCTGCTGGCAGTGGTGTTTGTCTGCTGATGAAGCAGACTCTGCTGGCAATGTTTGTCTGCTGATGAAGCAGACTCTGCTGGCAGTGTTTGTCTGCTGATGAAGCAGACTCTGCTGGCAGTGGTGTTTGTCTGTTGATGAAGCAGACTCTGCTGGCAGTGTTTGTCTGCTGACGAAGTAGACTCTGCTGGCAGTGGTGTTTGTCTGCTGATGAAGCAGACTCTGCTGGCAATGTTTGTCTGCTGATGAAGCAGACTCTGCTGGCAGTGTTTGTCTGCTGATGAAGCAGACTCTGCTGGCAGTGGTGTTTGTCTGCTGACGAAGTAGACTCTGCTGGCAGTGGTGTTTGTCTGCTGATGAAGCAGACTCTGCTGGCAATGTTTGTCTGCTGATGAAGCAGACTCTGCTGGCAGTGTTTGTCTGCTGATGAAGCAGACTCTGCTGGCAGTGGTGTTTGTCTGTTGATGAAGCAGACTCTGCTGGCAGTGTTTGTCTGCTGACGAAGTAGACTCTGCTGGCAGTGGTGTTTGTCTGCTGATGAAGCAGACTCTGCTGGCAATGTTTGTCTGCTGATGAAGCAGACTCTGCTGGCAGTGTTTGTCTGCTGATGAAGCAGACTCTGCTGGCAGTGGTGTTTGTCTGTTGATGAAGCAGACTCTGCTGGCAGTGTTTGTCTGCTGACGAAGTAGACTCTGCTGGCAGTGTTTGTCTGCTGACGAAGTAGACTCTGCTGGCAGTGTTTGTCTGCTGATGAAGCAGACTCTGCTGGCAGTGGTGTTTGTCTGTTGATGAAGCAGACTCTGCTGGCAGTGTTTGTCTGCTGACGAAGTAGACTCTGCTGGCAGTGTTTGTCTGCTGACGAAGTAGACTCTGCTGGCAATGTTTGTCTTCTGATGAAGCAGACTCTGCTGGCAGTGTTTGTCTGCTGATGAAGCAGACTCTACTGGCAGTGTTTGTCTGCTGATGAAGCAGACTCTGCTGGCAGTGTTTGTCTGCTGATGAAGTAGACTCTGCTGGCAGTGTTTGTCTGCTGATGAAGCAGACTCTACTGGCAGTGTTTGTCTGCTGATGAAGCAGACTCTGCTGGCAGTGTTTGTTTGCTGATGAAGCAGACTCTGCTGGCAGTGTTTGTCTGCTGATGAAGTAGACTCTACTGGCAGTGTTTGTCTGCTGATGAAGCAGACTCTACTGGCAGTGTTTGTCTGCTGATGAAGCAGACTCTGCTGGCAGTGTTTGTCTGCTGATGAAGCAGACTCTGCTGGCAGTGTTTGTCTGCTGATGAAGCAGACTCTGCTGGCAGTGTTTGTCTGCTGATGAAGCAGACTCTGCTGGCAGTGTTTGTCTGCTGATGAAGCAGACTCTGCTGGCAGTGTTTGTCTGCTGATGAAGCAGACTCTGCTGGCAGTGTTTGTCTGCTGATGAAGCAGACTCTGCTGGCAGTGTTTGTCTGCTGATGAAGCAGACTCTGCTGGCAGTGTTTGTCTGCTGATGAAGCAGACTCTGCTGGCAGTGTTTGTCTGCTGATGAAGCAGACTCTGCTGGCAGTGTTTGTTTGCTGATGAAGCAGACTCTGCTGGCAGTGTTTGTCTGCTGATGAAGCAGACTCTGCTGGCAATGTTTGTCTGCTGATGAAGTAGACTCTGCTGGCAGTGTTTGTCTGCTGATGAAGCAGACTCTACTGGCAGTGTTTGTCTGCTGATGAAGCAGACTCTGCTGGCAGTGTTTGTTTGCTGATGAAGCAGACTCTGCTGGCAGTGTTTGTCTGCTGATGAAGTAGACTCTACTGGCAGTGTTTGTCTGCTGATGAAGCAGACTCTACTGGCAGTGTTTGTCTGCTGATGAAGCAGACTCTGCTGGCAGTGTTTGTCTGCTGATGAAGCAGACTCTGCTGGCAGTGTTTGTCTGCTGATGAAGCAGACTCTGCTGGCAGTGTTTGTCTGCTGATGAAGCAGACTCTGCTGGCAGTGTTTGTCTGCTGATGAAGCAGACTCTGCTGGCAGTGTTTGTCTGCTGATGAAGCAGACTCTGCTGGCAGTGTTTGTCTGCTGATGAAGCAGACTCTGCTGGCAGTGGTGTTTGTCTGCTGATGAAGCAGACTCTGCTGGCAATGTTTGTCTGCTGATGAAGCAGACTCTGCTGGCAATGTTTGTCTGCTGATGAAGCAGACTCTGCTGGCAGTGTTTGTCTACTGATGAAGCAGACTCTGCTGGCAGTGTTTGTCTGCTGACGAAGTAGACTCTGCTGGCAATGTTTGTCTGTTGATGAAGCAGACTCTGCTGGCAGTGTTTGTCTGCTGATGAAGCAGACTCTGCTGACAGTGTTTGTCTGCTGATGAAGCAGACTCTGCTGGCAGTGGTGTTTGTCTGCTGATGAAGCAGACTCTGCTGGCAGTGTTTGTCTGCTGACGAAGTAGACTCTGCTGGCAGTGTTTGTCTGTTGATGAAGCAGACTCTGCTGCCAGTGTTTGTCTGCTGACGAAGTAGACTCTGCTGGCAGTGGTGTTTGTCTGCTGATGAAGCAGACTCTGCTGGCAATGTTTGTCTGCTGATGAAACAGACTCTGCTGGCAGTGTTTGTCTGCTGATGAAGCAGACTCTGCTGGCAGTGGTGTTTGTCTGTTGATGAAGCAGACTCTGCTGGCAGTGTTTGTCTGCTGACGAAGTAGACTCTTCTGGCAGTGGTGTTTGTCTGCTGATGAAGCAGACTCTGCTGGCAATGTTTGTCTGCTGATGAAGCAGACTCTGCTGGCAGTGTTTGTCTGCTGATGAAGCAGACTCTGCTGGCAGTGGTGTTTGTCTGCTGACGAAGTAGACTCTGCTGGCAGTGGTGTTTGTCTGCTGATGAAGCAGACTCTGCTGGCAATGTTTGTCTGCTGATGAAGCAGACTCTGCTGGCAGTGTTTGTCTGCTGATGAAGCAGACTCTGCTGGCAGTGGTGTTTGTCTGTTGATGAAGCAGACTCTGCTGGCAGTGTTTGTCTGCTGACGAAGTAGACTCTGCTGGCAGTGGTGTTTGTCTGCTGATGAAGCAGACTCTGCTGGCAATGTTTGTCTGCTGATGAAGCAGACTCTGCTGGCAGTGTTTGTCTGCTGATGAAGCAGACTCTGCTGGCAGTGGTGTTTGTCTGTTGATGAAGCAGACTCTGCTGGCAGTGTTTGTCTGCTGACGAAGTAGACTCTGCTGGCAGTGTTTGTCTGCTGACGAAGTAGACTCTGCTGGCAGTGTTTGTCTGCTGATGAAGCAGACTCTGCTGGCAGTGGTGTTTGTCTGTTGATGAAGCAGACTCTGCTGGCAGTGTTTGTCTGCTGACGAAGTAGACTCTGCTGGCAGTGTTTGTCTGCTGACGAAGTAGACTCTGCTGGCAATGTTTGTCTTCTGATGAAGCAGACTCTGCTGGCAGTGTTTGTCTGCTGATGAAGCAGACTCTACTGGCAGTGTTTGTCTGCTGATAAAGCAGACTCTGCTGGCAGTGTTTGTCTGCTGATGAAGTAGACTCTGCTGGCAGTGTTTGTCTCCTGATGAAGCAGACTCTACTGGCAGTGTTTGTCTGCTGATGAAGCAGACTCTGCTGGCAGTGTTTGTTTGCTGATGAAGCAGACTCTGCTGGCAGTGTTTGTCTGCTGATGAAGTAGACTCTACTGGCAGTGTTTGTCTGCTGATGAAGCAGACTCTACTGGCAGTGTTTGTCTGCTGATGAAGCAGACTCTGCTGGCAGTGTTTGTCTGCTGATGAAGCAGACTCTGCTGGCAGTGTTTGTCTGCTGATGAAGCAGACTCTACTGGCAGTGTTTGTTTGCTGATGAAGCAGACTCTGCTGGCAGTGTTTGTCTGCTGATGAAGTAGACTCTGCTGGCAGTGTTTGTCTGCTGATGAAGTAGACTCTACTGGCAGTGTTTGTCTGCTGATGAAGCAGACTCTACTGGCAGTGTTTGTCTGCTGATGAAGCAGACTCTGCTGGCAGTGTTTGTCTGCTGATGAAGCAGACTCTGCTGGCAGTGTTTGTCTGCTGATGAAACAGACTCTGCTGGCAGTGTTTGTCTGCTGATGAAGTAGACTCTGCTGGCAGTGTTTGTCTGCTGATGAAACAGACTCTGCTGGCAGTGTTTGTCTGCTGATGAAGCAGACTCTGCTGGCAGTGTTTGTCTGCTGATGAAGTAGACTCTGCTGGCAGTGTTTGTCTGCTGATGAAACAGACTCTGCTGGCAGTGTTTGTCTGCTGATGAAACAGACTCTGCTGGCAGTGTTTGTCTGCTGATGAAGCAGACTCTGCTGGCAGTGTTTGTCTGCTGATGAAGCAGACTCTGCTGGCAGTGTTTGTTTGCTGATGAAGCAGACTCTGCTGGCAGTGTTTGTCTGCTGATTGAAGCAGACTCTGCTGGCAGTGTTTGTCTGCTGATGAAGCAGACTCTGCTGGCAGTGTTTGTCTGCTGATGAAGCAGACTCTGCTGGCAGTGTTTGTCTGCTGATGAAGCAGACTCTGCTGGCAGTGTTTGTTTGCTGATGAAGCAGACTCTGCTGGCAGTGTTTGTCTGCTGATGAAACAGACTCTGCTGGCAATGTTTGTCTGCTGATGAAGCAGACTCTGCTGGCAGTGTTTGTCTGCTGATGAAGCAGACTCTGCTGGCAGTGTTTGTCTGCTGATGAAGCAGACTCTGCTGGCAGTGTTTGTCTGCTGATGAAGCAGACTCTGCTGGCAGTGTTTGTCTGCTGATGAAGCAGACTCTGCTGGCAGTGTTTGTCTGCTGATGAAGCAGACTCTGCTGGCAGTGTTTGTCTGCTGATGAAGCAGAATCTGCTGGCAGTGTTTGTCTGCTGATGAAGCAGATTCTGCTGGCAGTGTTTGTCTGCTGATGAAACAAACTCTGCTGGCAGTGTTTGTCTGCTGATGAAGCAGATTCTGCTGGCAGTGTTTGTCTGCTGATGAAACAAACTCTGCTGGCAGTGTTTGTCTGCTGATGAAGCAGACTCTGCTGGCAGTGTTTGTCTGCTGATGAAGCAGACTCTGCTGACAGTGTTTGTCTGCTGATGAAGCAGACTCTGCTGGCAATGTTTGTCTTCTGATGAAGCAGACTCTGCTGGCAGTGTTTGTCTGCTGATGAAGCAGACTCTACTGGCAGTGTTTGTCTGCTGATGAAGCAGACTCTGCTGGCAGTGTTTGTCTGCTGATGAAGCAGACTCTGCTGGCAGTGTTTGTCTGCTGATGAAGCAGAGTCTACTGGCAGTGTTTGTCTGCTGATGAAGCAGACTCTGCTGGCAGTGTTTGTTTGCTGATGAAGCAGACTCTGCTGGCAGTGTTTGTCTGCTGATGAAGTAGACTCTACTGGCAGTGTTTGTCTGCTGATGAAGCAGACTCTACTGGCAGTGTTTGTCTGCTGATGAAGCAGACTCTGCTGGCAGTGTTTGTCTGCTGATGAAGCAGACTCTGCTGGCAGTGTTTGTCTGCTGATGAAGCAGACTCTACTGGCAGTGTTTGTTTGCTGATGAAGCAGACTCTGCTGGCAATGTTTGTCTGCTGAGGAAGTAGACTCTGCTGGCAGTGTTTGTCTGCTGATGAAGTAGACTCTACTGGCAGTGTTTGTCTGCTGATGAAGCAGACTCTACTGGCAGTGTTTGTCTGCTGATGAAGCAGACTCTGCTGGCAGTGTTTGTCTGCTGATGAAGCAGACTCTGCTGGCAGTGTTTGTCTGCTGATGAAACAGACTCTGCTGGCAGTGTTTGTCTGCTGATGAAGTAGACTCTGCTGGCAGTGTTTGTCTGCTGATGAAACAGACTCTGCTGGCAGTGTTTGTCTGCTGATGAAGCAGACTCTGCTGGCAGTGTTTGTCTGCTGATGAAGTAGACTCTGCTGGCAGTGTTTGTCTGCTGATGAAACAGACTCTGCTGGCAGTGTTTGTCTGCTGATGAAACAGACTCTGCTGGCAGTGTTTGTCTGCTGATGAAGCAGACTCTGCTGGCAGTGTTTGTCTGCTGATGAAGCAGACTCTGCTGGCAGTGTTTGTTTGCTGATGAAGCAGACTCTGCTGGCAGTGTTTGTCTGCTGATTGAAGCAGACTCTGCTGGCAGTGTTTGTCTGCTGATGAAGCAGACTCTGCTGGCAGTGTTTGTCTGCTGATGAAGCAGACTCTGCTGGCAGTGTTTGTCTGCTGATGAAGCAGACTCTGCTGGCAGTGTTTGTTTGCTGATGAAGCAGACTCTGCTGGCAGTGTTTGTCTGCTGATGAAACAGACTCGCTGGCAATGTTTGTCTGCTGATGAAGCAGACTCTGCTGGCAGTGTTTGTCTGCTGATGAAGCAGACTCTGCTGGCAGTGTTTGTCTGCTGATGAAGCAGACTCTGCTGGCAGTGTTTGTCTGCTGATGAAGCAGACTCTGCTGGCAGTGTTTGTCTGCTGATGAAGCAGACTCTGCTGGCAGTGTTTGTCTGCTGATGAAGCAGACTCTGCTGGCAGTGTTTGTCTGCTGATGAAGCAGACTCTGCTGGCAGTGTTTGTCTGCTGATGAAGCAGATTCTGCTGGCAGTGTTTGTCTGCTGATGAAACAAACTCTGCTGGCAGTGTTTGTCTGCTGATGAAGCAGATTCTGCTGGCAGTGTTTGTCTGCTGATGAAACAAACTCTGCTGGCAGTGTTTGTCTGCTGATGAAGCAGACTCTGCTGGCAGTGTTTGTCTGCTGATGAAGCAGACTCTGCTGACAGTGTTTGTCTGCTGATGAAGCAGACTCTGCTGGCAGTGTTTGTTTGCTGATGAAGCAGACTCTGCTGGCAGTGTTTGTCTGCTGATTGAAGCAGACTCTGCTGGCAGTGTTTGTCTGCTGATGAAGCAGACTCTGCTGGCAGTGTTTGTCTGCTGATGAAGCAGACTCTGCTGGCAGTGTTTGTCTGCTGATGAAGCTGACTCTGCTGGCAGTGTTTGTTTGCTGATGAAGCAGACTCTGCTGGCAGTGTTTGTCTGCTGATGAAACAGACTCTGCTGGCAATGTTTGTCTGCTGATGAAGCAGACTCTGCTGGCAGTGTTTGTCTGCTGATGAAGCAGACTCTGCTGGCAGTGTTTGTCTGCTGATGAAGCAGACTCTGCTGGCAGTGTTTGTCTGCTGATGAAGCAGACTCTGCTGGCAGTGTTTGTCTGCTGATGAAGCAGACTCTGCTGGCAGTGTTTGTCTGCTGATGAAGCAGACTCTGCTGGCAGTGTTTGTCTGCTGATGAAGCAGACTCTGCTGGCAGTGTTTGTCTGCTGATGAAGTAGACTCTGCTGGCAGTGTTTGTCTGCTGATTGAAGCAGACTCTGCTGACAGTGTTTGTCTGCTGATGAAGCAGACTCTGCTGGCAGTGTTTGTTTGCTGATGAAGCAGACTCTGCTGGCAGTGTTTGTCTGCTGATGAAACAGACTCTGCTGGCAATGTTTGTCTGCTGATGAAGCAGACTCTGCTTGTGCAGCATCCCGGTGTCTTCAGTTCTCACAGCATGAAGCAGACACAAGTGCAGCATCCCGGTGTCTTCAGTTCTCACAGCATGAAGCAGACACAGGTGCAGCATCCCGGTGTCTTCAGTTCTCACAGCATGAAGCAGACACAGGTGCAGCATCCCGGTGTCTTCAGTTCTCACAGCATGAAGCAGACACAGGTGCAGCATCCCGGTGTCTTCAGTTCTCACAGCATGAAGCAGACACAGGTGCAGCATCCCGGTGTCTTCAGTTCTTACAGCATGAAGCAGACACAGGTGCAGCATCCCGGTGTCTTCAGTTCTCACAGCATGAAGCAGACACAGGTGCAGCATCCCGGTGTCTTCAGTTCTTACAGCATGAAGCAGACACAGGTGCAGCATCCCGGTGTCTTCAGTTCTCACAGCATGAAGCAGACACAGGTGCAGCATCCCGGTGTCTTCAGTTCTCACAGCATGAAGCAGACACAAGTGTAGCATCCCGGTGTCTTCAGTTCTCACAGCATGAAGCAGACACAGGTGCAGCATCCCGGTGTCTTCAGTTCTCACAGCATGAAGCAGACACAGGTGTAGCATCCCGGTGTCTTCAGTTCTCACAGCATGAAGCAGACACAGGTGCAGCATCCCGGTGTCTTCAGTTCTCACAGCATGAAGCAGACACAGGTGCAGCATCCCGGTGTCTTCAGTTCTCACAGTATGAAGCAGACACAAGTGCAGCATCCCGGTGTCTTCAGTTCTCACAGTATGAAGCAGACACAGGTGCAGCATCCCGGTGTCTTGACTGTAGATGATTCAGCATCCAGTGACTTCATCAGTCCATTACAAACACATAATGCGAAGATTGTAGAACTAACGAAAAATGAAGTAATCAGTCCCTGAGGGACTGATTAATTCATTACCTCCTCAGTCCCTGAGGGACTGATTACCTTATCAGTCCTTGAGGGACTGATTACCTAATCTTTTGTATACGTTTCTACAGTCTTCCCATTATGTCCTTGTACTGATAAAACCACTGGCTGGCGAAACGTCTCAAGTTACTGAGACGTTGTACATGTTACTAATTGTTCTTACAACTATTGTACCTGTTATCGTAAGCTGGTCCTCTCTGTTTATGTTCAAGTTAATAACTCGGTTCAGTTTATTCATATTGCATCTTATTTTAATGTTACTGATTTTCACAGTTGACTTACTCAGCTGTGTTAATTTTCGTGATTCGTACGTCAGTTTGCGTGCTGCCAGCAGCAACAGCCTGATCCACCAAGAGGCCTGGTCTCAGACAGATCCGCGGGGGCGTTGATCCCCCCTGAAAGCCCTTCCAGGTATACTCCAGGTATAACTGATATCTACTGTAACTTACAGCCAATGGTAATAACTCAATGACCTTGTTCGGTTTTTCTGGTGGGTAATTTACGGATATGTTAACGATGTGAGAAATCACGAAAGCGATGGGAAGTTCACTATTTTTACCCAGTGGTTGTTCTGCATGTTACTCTATATAACAACCGTAGTCACCTAGTTGTGTGTACCTGCACTTACATATACCTCAATAAGCCTATCAACTTCATTACAACTATAGTGTCAGGGCGCCCTGGGAGGGGCCCCTTTATAGGGCCAGTTGAGTCTTTCTCAGGGTATTGTATATATTTCTCCAAGTACATGTACAAGGTGTACGGACGTACAAAGTGTTCTGTAATATCACTATATAGAAAGCCGCTTGTTATGCAGGACATTTCGGGCAAATTAGGTCAGTTTTGTCCCAGGATGCGACCCACACCAGGTACCCATTTTACTGATGGGTGAACATAGTCAATTGATGTAAGGTAACACGCCCAATGTTTCCACCTTTGCCGGGAATCGAACCCGGACACTCAACGTGTGAAGCGAGAGCTTTTGCCACTATGCTACGGGCCACCGGGCCACAGGTAGACGATGTCTACTTGTCCTCATTGCAATATGTCATTCTTCAGGTTACCATGCGTCACTCACACCTCACTCTCCCCAACAATGTTAACCACTGGACCAGTGTTAACCACGGGACCAGCGTTAACCACTGGACCAGTGTTAACCACTGGACCAATGGTTAACACTGGTCATCTTTGAGGGCTTCGAACCCCAAGCTTTCCGTAATTTCAAATAACTGGGTGACTGTAATCCAGGTCCTTTCCCAGGTAATACCAGGGTCGTGATGAATGGTTTGAAAAACCGACAAGTTGAAGATTGAGACACTTATGCAGCATATGGGAATCTTTATTCAGGAAACGTTTCGCAACACAGTGGCTTCATCAGTCCAATACAAAGAGGAAAGCGTAAGGAGAGGAGGAGAATGAGGTAATCAGTCCCTCAACCTGGAGTCGATGTGTTCAGTCCATCAATCTTGTAGAATGTAGAGCATAGGGCCGTAGACGTGGCTTATATACTGTAGTGAGGTGACGTGAAGCAGGTGGAGGCGGGGTCATTGTGGTACCATCCACTAGTCGAAGTAGGTCTTCGACTATGACCCCGCCTCCACCTGCTTCACGTCACCTCACTACAGTATATAAGCCACGTCTACGGCCATATGCTGTACATTCTACAAGATTGATGGACTGAACACATCGACTCCAGGTTGAGGGACTGATTACCTCATTCTCCTCCTCTCCTTACGCCTTCCTCTTTGTATTGGACTGATGAAGCCACTGTGTGGCGAAACGTTTCCTGAATAAAGATTCCCATATGCTGCATAAGTGTCTCAATCTTCAATACCAGGGTCGCCAGATACACAAACTCAACACCTGATATTGGCTCACTGATAAATTACTAAAGGAATTTGTGGTAGCTTGGGTACAAGGTGAGAAACAACAACACTTGGGTATCTGTATTGTGAAAACGTTTCGCCACACAGTGATTTTATAAGTCAAATACAAAGGATCAAGAGTCTGAGGTAATTAGTCTTTTAGCCTGGAGCCGATATAATCAGTGCATCAGTATTGATAAACAAATTACTATTAACTAGTCACATTTGTGACTAGTTAATGGTCCAAATCGGACCGAAACATCCTGATGAGTTTCAATCAAGGGTGGTGGACTGATTACATCTTTGCATTTCTACTGCCTTTGCTTCTTCTGTACTCGACTGAGGTTATATATGAATGGTATACAATACCGACAAGTTGAAATTAGACACATGTGCAACATCTGGGTATCTTTATTGTAGACGTTTCGCCATCCAGTGGCTTTATCAGTACAGATTCTAGAACATAAGTTGAGGACAGTAGAACTATATACAAAAGATGAGATAGTTAGTCCCTCAGTCTTGGAGTTAGTGTGAAGAACACCGTAGTCGTGAATATTCTGGACCATATGTATCTAATTTTCATCTTGTCAGACACTGCAACATCATGGAATCTTGGTTCAGAGGACATCTACAAGACCTTCTTCACTTCTACTAACCCGTCCCTCGGGTAGGACCTACTTCCACTGGGGAATCCCGCCTACCAGTGAATTTGCCTTCGCCTGCTACCCGTCCCCTTGCCACCTGACGCCAAGTATATAAGCACCAGCCTTCTTGCCTGTGCTCCAGATTCTTCGCAACTACGATGCTGTTCACACCACCTCCACACATCTTTTGTATATAGTTCTATTGTCTTCAAGTTATGTCCTAGAAATTGTATTGATAAAGCCATTGGATGGCGAAACGTCTACATTAAAGATACCCAGCTGTTGCACATGTGTCTAATTTTCACCGACTGGAGAAGCCTACTGTATGGGCGAAATGTTTTAGAATAAAGATACCTAACACAAGCACATGCGTCTCATCAACAACGTAATTAGTGTATTGTTTCAGTCAGGGTATTGTGCCTGTCAATTTTGGACTATCTGGTCATGGTTCAATATTTCTGGATTACCAATTTCAAGTGGTTAGGTACTGGCTCTTTTGAAAGTCAATTCCATTAGTTGAATCCAGATCTGTTTCGTGTCGCCGGTCCAGTATGACAGTGATGACAGGTTTCTGCAATGGTGCTTTTGTTTTGATGGCAGATGAGCAGTTCTCAGTGGGAGTCAGGTGAGGGGTGTTGCCTGGGGGACTGCAACACACTGAGGGAGTCAGGTGAGGGGTGTTGCCTGGGGGGCTGCAACACACTGAGGGAGTCAGGTGAGGGCTGTTGCCTGGGGGACTGCAACACACTGAGGGAGTCAGGTGAGGGCTGTTGCCTGGGGGGCTGCAACACACTGAGGGAGTCAGGTGAGGCTGTTGCCTGGGAGACTGCAACACAATGATTTTGATAAGGGTTTAAAATATAGGCAAGTTGATGACCGAGGCACTTGTGTAACACCTATGGAAAATACTGTATATTCTCCAAAAAATACAGTGTATTTTATATGTAAATTGATGGCCTATATTGTAGGTAATAACATTTAATTTGTAAATAAATAAAGAACCACCGACGGGTGAGCGTCGCTGGAGGGGAGTCGCCATTGTTTTTTTGAATGTGGTACAAGCACGCTAATGTAATGTGCATAATTTTCATCGCTCTAGGGGTTATATTGGGCTTAAAACCTCTCAAATAGGAGCCGAAATTTTTGGATTTGAAGTCCTGCATAACGTGAGCATTAAGCTGATGGACAGGACAGCTTCAGAACCCCAGCTAAGACATGTCTAATTTATGTTGTAATTCTGGCCAGTTTTCTTCATAAATTTTAGACAGGGGGGTTTCTGTACATGACGCATCGTAATCTCCAGATTAATTGGTGAGTGTTATGATTATAAATTCTCCTTCTGTTACATAAAATGTGTATATGTAATCATTTATTAATTTTAACATATAGTCCACAAATTTATATTAATGTTTACCATAATTCCTGGTAATGTATATTTCATTTGAAATTAATATAGGTCCAGAGCAACTTGTGGATATGACAGTAGTAGGTATCGAAGGGGGACATTTTTTGTGACCTAGGTGTCCTAAAATTCCTACTTGTCTCTGTAACTTTGATAAAAATAATTATCTTTCTTACCATTTACTGTTATGTATCTTATGAGTTAATCCAGGTAAATTTAATTTTCCACAACACCTGTGTATCACTACAGCAACACTACCTAGTGTCAAGGTAAAGTAACACCACCACTGTAACACTGTCTAGGTGGAGTAACACCACCACTGCAACAATGTCTAGGTGGAGTAACACCACCACTGCAACACTGTCTAGGTGGAGTAACACCACCACTGCAACACTGTCTAGGTGGAGTAACACCACCACTGCAACTCTACCCGGTGTTTAGGTGTGGTAACACCACCACTGAAACACTACACAGGGTCTAGGTGGAGTAACACCACCACTGCAACAATGTCTAGATGGAGTAACACCACCACTGCAACACTGTCTAGGTGGAGTAACACCACCACTGCAACACTGTCTAGGTGGAGTAACACCACCACTGCAACTCTACCCAGTGTTTAGGTGTGGTAACACCACCACTGAAGCACTACATAGGGTCTAAGTGGAGTAACACCACCACTGCAACAATGTCTAGGTGGAGTAACACCACCACTGCAACACTGTCAAGGTGAAGTAACGCTACTACTGTAACACTACTAATTGTTTAAGTGGAGTTACCTACCACTGTCAAGGAGGAGTAACACTACCACTGTCAAGGGGGATTAACACTACCACTGTCAAGGTGGAGTAATACCATCACTGTCAAGGTGAAGTAACACTACCACTGTCAAGGTGGAGTTACACTACCACTGTCAAGGTGGAGTAACACTACCACTTTCAATGTGGAGTAACACCACCACTGTCAAGGTGGAGTAACACTACCACTTTCAAGGTGGAGTAACGCCAACCCTGTCAAGGTGGAGTAACACTACCACTGTCAAGGTGGAGTAACACTACCACTGTCAAGGTGGAGTAACACTACCACTGTCAAGGTGGAGTAACACTACCACTGTCAAGGTGGAGTAGCACTACCACTGTCAAGGTGGAGTAACACTACCACTGTCAAGGTGGAGTAACACTACCACTGTCAAGGTGGAGTAGCACTACCACTGTCAAGGTGGAGTAACACTACCACTGTCAAGGTGGAGTAACACTACCACTGTCAAGGTGGAGTAACACTACCACTGTCAAGGTGGATTAACACTACCACTGTCAAGGTGGAGTAACACTACCACTGTCAAGGTGGAGTAGCACTACCACTGTCAAGGTGGAGTAACACTACCACTGTCAAGGTGGAGTAACACTACCACTGTCAAGGTGGAGTAACACTACCACTGTCAAGGTGGAGTAACACTACCACTGTCAAGGTGGAGTAACACTACCACTGTCAAGGTGGAGTAGCACTACCACTGTCAAGGTGGAGTAACACTACCACTGTCAAGGTGGAGTAACACTACCACTGTCAAGGTGGAGTAGCACTACCACTGTCAAGGTGGAGTAACACTACCACTGTCAAGGTGGAGTAACACTACCACTGTCAAGGTGGAGTAACACTACCACTGTCAAGGTGGAGTAACACTACCACTGTCAAGGTGGAGTAACACTACCACTGTCAAGGTGGAGTAGCACTACCACTGTCAAGGTGGAGTAACACTACCACTGTCAAGGTGGAGTAACACTACCACTGTCAAGGTGGAGTAACACTACCACTGTCAAGGTGGAGTAACACTACCACTGTCAAGGTGGAGTAGCACTACCACTGTCAAGGTGGAGTAACACTACCACTGTCAAGGTGGAGTAACACTACCACTGTCAAGGTGGAGTAACACTACCACTGTCAAGGTGGAGTAACACTACCACTGTCAAGGTGGAGTAACACTACCACTGTCAAGGTGGAGTAGCACTACCACTGTCAAGGTGGAGTAACACTACCACTGTGAAGGTGGAGTAACACTACCACTGTCAAGGTGGAGTAGCACTACCACTGTCAAGGTGGAGTAACACTACCACTGTCAAGGTGGAGTAACACTACCACTGTCAAGGTGGAGTAGCACTACCACTGTCAAGGTGGAGTAACACTACCACTGTCAAGGTGGAGTAACACTACCACTGCACTACCACTGTCAAGGTGGAGTAACACTACCACTGTCAAGGTGGAGTAACACTACCACTGTCAAGGTGGAGTAGCACTACCACTGTCAAGGTGGAGTAACACTACCACTGTCAAGGTGGAGTAACACTACCACTGTCAAGGTGGAGTAACACTACCACTGTCAAGGTGGAGTAACACTACCACTGTCAAGGTGGAGTAGCACTACCACTGTCAAGGTGGAGTAGCACTACCACTGTCAAGGTGGAGTAACACCACCACTGTCAAGGTGGAATAACACTATCACTGTCAAGGTGGAATAACACTACCACTGTCAAGGTGGAGTAATACCGCCACTGTCAAGGTGGAGCAACACCACCACTGTCAAGGTGGAGTAACACCACCACTGTCAAGGTGGAGTAACACTATCACTGTCAAGGTAGAGTAACACTACCACTTTCAAGGTGGAGTAACACTACCACTGTCAAGGTGGAGTGTAGAACCATTCACCAGCATCAAGACTGTCAGCTTGACCAAGACTGTCAGCTTGATCAAGACTGTCAGTTTGGCCAAGACTGTCAGCTTGGCGAAGACTGTCAGCCTGACGAAGACTGTCAGTTTGACCAAGACTGTCAGCCTGACCAAGACTGTCAGTTTGATCAAAACTGTCAGCTTGACGAAGACAGTCAGCTTGATCAAGACTACCAGCTCGACGAAGACAGTCAGCATGACCAAGACAGTCAGCTTGATCAAGACTATCAGCTTGATCTAGACTGTGAGCTTGACCAAGACAGTCAGCTTGATCAAGACTGTCAGCTTGATCTAGACTGTGAGCTTGACCAAGACAGTCAGCTTGATAAAGACTGTCAGCTTGACCAAGACTGTCAGCTCAGTAAAGACTGTCAGCTTGATCAAGACTGTCAGCCTGACCAAGACCGTCAGCCTGAACAAGGCTGTCAGTTTGATCAAGACTGTCAGTTTGATCAAGACTGTCAGTTTGACGAAGACTGTCAGCTTGACGATGACTATCAGCTTGACGACGACTTTCAGCTTGACCAAGACTGTCAGCTTGATCAAAACTGTCAGCTTGTCCAATACAGTCAACTTGATCAAGACTGTCAGCTTGACCAAGACTGTCAGCTTGACGGAGACTGTCAGCTTGATGAAGACTGTCAGCTTGACGAAGACTGTCAGTTTGACGACGACTGTCAGCTTGACCAAGACTGTCAGCCTGATCAAGACTGTCAGCTTGACGAAGACTGTCAGCTTGACAAAGACTGTCAGCTTGACGACAACTTTCAGCCTGACGACGATTGTCAGCTTGATCAAAACTGTCAGCTTGACCAAGACAGTCAGCTTGATCAAGACTACCAGCTCGACGAAGACAGTCAGCCTGACCAAGACAGTCAGCTTGATCAAGACTGTCAGCTTGATCTAGACTGTGAGCTTGACCAAGACAGTCAGCTTGATCAAAACTGTCAGCTTGATCTAGACTGTGAGCTTGACCAAGACTGTCAGCTTGATCAAGACTGTCAGCTTGACCAAGACAGTCAACTTGATCAAGACTGTCAGCTTGACGAAGACTGTCAGCCTGACCAAGACTGTCAGCTTGTATAGACAGCCTGTACTGTCTGCACAGACAGCTTATGCTGTCTGCCAGCTTAGTTCATATTTCGCGCCACTCAGGTGCTGCCCTCTGGGCCTGTCCAGGTCTGTGGGAAGCCTCCGAAGACGTTTATAATTCACACCCCGTTTCAGTACACCAAATAATCTCGTTATAAATGGTGGGAAGCGGTGGTAGCAGCAGTTGTGTTTGCCCGGAGAGAGGAAGGAAGAGGTATGAAGTCATCTTCACTTTATCACCCTATACAAAAAGCATCCGTCTCTCAACGAGTTATCCTGATGTCTTGTCTGCACGTTTGAGCATCCAGACACAGGTACAAGCAGGATCTAGCCGAAATTTGCCGAATTTCTTCGAGAATTTTAAGTGGCGTCCCAGTGACCCCACGCTACAGCGTCCCACGCTGTTTCTCAAGTCACGTGTTCAGCGTCACTTGTATGTTCTGCTGTTGTTGTTCAGCTCAGCACAGGTGTTTCAGCAAGGCAGAGGTGAGTTTTGTGGTGATTTCTGCGTCCAGTGTTTTTTTTCCCTCCCTGTAGGAAGTTTTTTTTCCATGTTCATATGTATATATATGTTTTTATTTTGTGTTCTGTGCCCTGTTCCTACGAGAGAGAGACCGAGTTTTTTTTTACCACCAGTATTGTCGCGTCAAGATGACGCGAGGTAGGTGGCCGAGCGAATGTAGACAGCCTGTACTGTCTGCACAGACAGCTTATGCTGTCTGCCAGCTTAGTTCATATTTTGCGCCACTAAGGTGCTGCCCTCTGGGCCTGTCCAGGTCTGTGGGAAGCTGGTCCCACACTCTCTCACTCACACAGCGGCCAAGCAGCAAGACAGAAGGCCTACTAGTTCTCTCCTCTCGCGGGATGGCCCTGCCCGGGCCATGAGCACAACACACAAGCCTGTGTACCCACCACGACATTACAAATAAAGAAGCCTCCGAAGACGTATCGTTCACGCACCCACTTTCAGTGGGTGCGTGAACCAGTCTCGTTATACTTGTCCAAGACTGTCAGCTTGACCAAGACTGTCAGCTTGACCAAGATTGTCAGCTTGACCAAGACTGTCAGCTTGACCAAGACTGTCAGCTTGACCAAGACTGTCAGCCTGACCAAGACTGTCAGCTTGACCAAGACTGTCAGCCTGACCAAGACTGTTAGCTTGTCCAAGACTGTCAGCTTGATTAAGACTGTCAGCTTGACCAAGACTGTCAGCTTGACCAAGACTGTCAGCTTGACAAAGACTGTCAGCTTTACCAAAACTGTCAGCTTGACCAAGACTGTCAGCTTGACCAAGACTGCCAGCTTGACCAAGACTGTCAGCCTGACCAAGACTGTCAGCTTTACCAAAACTGTCAGCTTGACCAAGGCTGTCAGCTTGACCAAGACTGTCAGCTTGACCAAGGCTGTCAGCTTGACCAAGGCTGTCAGCTTGACCAAGACTGTCAGCTTTGCCAAGGCTGTCAGCTTGACCAAGGCTGTCAGCTTTGCCAAGACTGTCAACCTGACCAAGACTGTCAGCTTTACCAAAACTGTCAGCTTGACCAAGGCTGTCAGCTTGACCAAGACTGTCAGCTTGACCAAGGCTGTCAGCTTGACCAAGGCTGTCAGCTTGACCAAGGCTGTCAGCTTGACCAAGACTGTCAGCTTTACCAAAACTGTCAGCTTGACCAAGGCTGTCAGCTTGACCAAGACTGTCAGCTTTGCCAAGGCTGTCAGCTTGACCAAGGCTGTCAGCTTGACCAAGGCTGTCAGCTTGACCAAGGCTGTCAGCTTTGCCAAGGCTGTCAGCTTTGCCAAGGCTGTCAGCTTGACCAAGGCTGTCAGCTTGACCAAGGCTGTCAGCTTGACCAAGGCTGTCAGCTTGACCAAGACTGTCAGCTTTACCAAAACTGTCAGCTTTGCCAAGGCTGTCAGCTTGACCAAGGCTGTCAGCTTGACCAAGGCTGTCAGCTTTGCCAAGGCTGTCAGCTTGACCAAGACTGTCAGCTTTGCCAAGGCTGTCAGCTTGACCAAGGCTGTCAGCTTGACCAAGGCTGTCAGCTTGACCAAGGCTGTCAGCTTGACCAAGGCTGTCAGCTTGACCAAGGCTGTCAGCTTGACCAAGGCTGTCAGCCTGAGGGAGAAAAATTGCAAAAAAAGGGAAAATGAAAAATGTCTTTATTTACAAAAAATTATTATTCATTTACAAATACTACACTGCTAACTAGTGTGACACTGGCCCAATCATGGCCCAGTAATGGCCCAGTAATGGCCCGGTGATGGCCCAGCCATCTAAGCACCCAGTGTGACTCTGGTTTAAAATGACCAGTGGCTCTCTGGCCTTCGGAAAAAAACGGACCAAATTGTCCAAAATACCACTATGTGCTAATTTCCCCACTGTCCAATGTACTTCTTGCCACTGGCTACACATGGTCACACGGTCCGTGTCCCACTGTCCAATGTACTTCTTGCCACTGGCTACACATGGTCACACGGTCCATGTCCCACTGTCCAATGTACTTCTTGCCACTGGCTACACATGGTCACACGGTCCATGTCCCACTGTCCAATGTACTTCTTGCCACTGGCTACACATGGTCACATGGTCCATGTCCCACTGTCCAATGTACTTCTTGCCACTGGCTACACATGGTCACACGGTCCATGTCCCACTGTCCAATGTACTTCTTGCCACTGGCTACACATGGTCACACGGTCCATGTCCCACTGTCCAATGTACTTCTTGCCACTGGCTACACATGGTCACACAGTCCATGTCCCACTGTCCAATGTACTTCTTGCCACTGGCTACACATGGTCACACGGTCCATGTCCCACTGTCCAATGTACTTCTTGCCACTGGCTACACATGGTCACACGGTCCATGTCCCACTGTCCAATGTACTTCTTGCCACTGGCTACACATGGTCACACGGTCCATGTCCCACTGTCCAATGTACTTCTTGCCACTGGCTACACATGGTCACACGGTTCATGTCCCACTGTCCAATGTACTTCTTGCCACTGGCTACACATGGTCACACAGTCCATGTCCCACTGTCCAATGTACTTCTTGCCACTGGCTACACATGGTCACACGGTCCATGTCCCACTGTCCAATGTACTTCTTGCCACTGGCTACACATGGTCACACGGTCCATGTCCCACTGTCCAATGTACTTCTTGCCACTGGCTACACATGGTCACACGGTCCATGTCCCACTGTCCAATGTACTTCTTGCCACTGGCTACACATGGTCACACGGTCCATGTCCCACTGTCCAATGTACTTCTTGCCACTGGCTACACATGGTCACACGGTCCATGTCCCACTGTCCAATGTACTTCTTGCCACTGGCTACACATGGTCACACGGTCCATGTCCCACTGTCCAATGTACTTCTTGCCACTGGCTACACATGGTCACACGGTCCATGTCCCACTGTCCAATGTACTTCTTGCCACTGGCTACACATGGTCACACGGTCCATGTCCCACTGTCCAATGTACTTCTTGCCACTGGCTACACATGGTCACATGGTCCATGTCCCACTGTCCAATGTACTTCTTGCCACTGGCTACACATGGTCACACGGTCCGTGGCCCAACATGGACAACCCACCTCATGCCTTATCTACAAGGTACAACACACACAAATATATATATATATATATATATATATATATATATATATATATATATATATATATATATTAACAAGTCATAAACGTATCTTTAACATTTCGAGCAGTTATTACGACGTGTCGACCATCACATTGCTCTGGACTGCTGTTTCCCATACACTGTCGACATGTCTACGGGGGAGAGGTAAACCCGCAGGGGTCATGTAGTGCTTGGGAAGGGGGGGGGTATTATGATAGGTAATCAGGTTTGATCCGAGGACAGGGAGAATTGACTCTTTGATCCTTGGATCAAGAACTCTTCAACGTGCGTTATAAATTATAATAATAATAATAATAATAATTATTATTATTATTATTATTATTATTATTATTATTATTATTATTATTATTATTATGATTGTAGAGAAGCGGTAAACCCGTGAGAGTAGTAATTGCACCACAAATGCTGAACAATTTCACTCCAGGTGACCAGAGTGGCCTGTACAATTCACAGCCCACATTACCTTAGTTGGAACAATTTACATTTCACTATACCGTGGATGGAACAATTTACAGTTTACTATGCGTTGAATGGAACAATTCACGGGTCTCAATAGCGTGAATGGAACATTTCACAATTTCGCGAGTGGAACAATTCACAGTTCACAATACCTTAATTGGAACAATTCACAGCTAATAATACCGTCACTGGAACAGTTCCCAGCCAATGGCACCGTCAATGGAACAATTCACAATGCCTAGGTTGGAACAATTCACAATCCACAAAGTTACTGATGGAACAGTTCACAACCCTGGATGTTGCAGATGGAACAATTTACAACTAAATTCCGTTGCTGGAACAATCTGCAACTCAGTGCTGTGCAAAAACAATTCACAACCCATAACACTGTTGATGGTACAATTCACAACTTACAATACCGTGGCTGGAACAATTCACACTCCACAGCACCGTCTCTGGTACAATTCACAAGAAACGATGCCGAGGATGGAATAATTCATAACCCACAGAAACAAATGGAACAATTCAGTAATTTTATCTTGGCTGGAACAATTCACAACCCACAAGCCCGTCGACGGAATAATCCCCCAGTCAAAATACTGTGACTGGAACGATGAATAACCTCAGATGGAACAATTCTGCCACAGTACCGTGGCTGGAACAACTCAGAAAGTCACAATATAGTGACTGGAACAGTTCTGCCAAGTCCCCAGGCTGGACAAAAGTCTCCAGCCGTAATAGGGAAGAACACTGGATCTCGCCTTCCAGGAGTCGAGTCCGACTACCTCCCATTTCCCAAACTGCATGCCCCTTGTGAGTTTAGCGCTTCCTCCCCCTAAACTAATATTTAAAAAAAAAGGAATAATGGTTAAGCCTTGAGTGACAAGAAGGTCGAAAAGTCTGGTAGAAACGTGACACTGACCAGCCAGAAAAAAAATCTTTGCCGAAGATATCTGAAGGAATTTCGGGTATTTTGGGTTTTCTGAATTCGAAGATGGCAGTGTGGATTTTAAAAGGACACAAGTCCAACTAATGTGACATTTATTGTGGCAACGTTTCGCTCTCCAGGAGCTTTATCAAGCTTGACAAAGCTCCTGGAGAGCGAAACGTTGCCACAATAAATGTCACATTAGTTGCACTTGTGTCCTTTTACTTTACATATTGTGGGTAATTCTACCAACAAGATGGCAGTTTGAATTTTCCAAAATTGGCTCTAATTTGTGAGATATTGGATACCTACCCACAATTAACTTAGCCATAACTCGTGTATATAAGATAAGATAAGATAAGATTTCGTTTGGATTTTTAACCCCGGAGGGTTAGCCACCCAGGATAACCCAAGAAAGTCAGTGCGTCATCGAGGACTGTCTAACTTATTTCCATTGTGGTCCTTAATCTTGTCCCCCAGGATGCGACCCACACCAGTCGACTAACACCCGGGTACCTATTTGCTGCTAGGTGAACAGGACAACAGGTGTAAGGAAACGTGTCGAATGTTTCCACCCGCCGGGAATCGAACCCGGGCCCTCCGTGTGTGAAGCGGGAGCTTTAGCCACCAGGCCACCGGTGTTGTGAAAATTTGTAAATACAGAGAGTTGTAGTAAGTTTTGGAATTTTTAATTTTAAATGATTCAATATATATAGAGAGAAGATATATAAACATCGTCCACTTGACGTTATTCTCATTATTTCTTTATTTTGTCTAGATAAGCATGAGTTCTTCACGAAGAGTCTGAATGAACAATCCAAATACATTTTTTTTTGCTATATATATGTTTACCTGGAGTTTACCTGGAGAGAGTTCCGGGGGTCAACGCCCCCGCGGCCCGGTCTGTGACCAGGCGAGTATTCTTTGCAAAAGACAAAGAAATTACATCGAGGGTTTTGTAAAATAAGGTCCCCAAGTGGTCTCCAACACCTGTGTTGGTCTCCAACACCTGTGTTGGTCTCCAACACCTGTGTTGGTCTCCAACACCTGTGTTGGTCTCCAACACCTGTGTTGGTCTCCAACACCTGTGTTGGTCTCCAACAATGTGGTAGGTTGTAGTCGGTACAAGAATGTGGTAGGTTGTAGTCGATACAAGAATGTGGTAGGTTGTAGTCGATACAAGAATGTGGTAGGCTGCAGTCGATACAAGAATGTGGTAGGCTGCAGTCGATACAAGAATGTGGTAGGCTGAAGTCGATACAAGAATGTGGTAGGCTGAAGTCGATACAAGAATGTGGTAGGCTGAAGTCGATACAAGAATGTGGTAGGCTGCAGTCGATACAAGAATGTGGTAGGCTGCAGTCGATACAAGAATATGGTAGGTTGCAGTCGATACAAGAATGTGGTAGGTTGCAGTCGATACAAGAATGTGGTAGGTTGCAGTCGATATAATAATGTGGTAGGCTGAAGTCGATACAAGAATGTGGTAGGCTGCAGTCGATACAAGAATGTGGTAGGCTGCAGTCGATACAAGAATGTGGTAGGCTGCAGTCGATACAAGAATGTGGTAGGCTGAAGTCGATACAAGAATGTGGTAGGCTGAAGTCGATACAAGAATGTGGTAGGCTGAAGTCGATACAAGAATGTGGTAGGCTGCAGTCGATACAAGAATGTGGTAGGCTGCAGTCGATACAAGAATATGGTAGGTTGCAGTCGATACAAGAATGTGGTAGGTTGCAGTCGATACAAGAATGTGGTAGGCTGCAGTCGATACAAGAATGTGGTAGGTTGTAGTCGATACAAGAATGTGGTAGGCTGCAGTCGATACAAGAATGTGGTAGGCTGCAGTCGATACAAGAATGTGGTAGGCTGCAGTCGATACAAGAATGTGGTAGGTTGCAGTCGATACAAGAATATGGTAGGCTGCAGTCGATACAAGAATGTGGTAGGTTGCAGTCGATACAAGAATGTGGTAGGTTGCAGTCGATACAAGAATGTGGTAGGTTGCAGTCGATACAAGAATGTGGTAGGTTGCAGTCAGTACAAGAATGTGGTAGGTTGCAGTCGATACAAGAATGTGGTAGGTTGCAGTCAATACAAGAATGTGGTAGGTTGCAGTCGATACAAGAATGTGGTAGGTTGCAGTCAATACAAGAATGTGGTAGGTTGCAGTCAATACAAGAATGTGGTAGGTTGCAGTCAATACAAGAATGTGGTAGGTTGCAGTCGATACAAGAATATGGTAGGCTGCAGTCGATACAAGAATGTGGTAGGCTGCAGTCGATACAAGAATGTGGTAGGCTGCAGTCGATACAAGAATGTGGTAGGCTGCAGCCGATACAAGAATGTGGTAGGTTGCAGTCAGTACAAGAATGTGGTAGGTTGCAGTCGATACAAGAATGTGGTAGGCTGCAGTCGATACAAGAATGTGGTAGGCTGCAGTCGATACAAGAATGTGGTAGGCTGCAGCCGATACAAGAATGTGGTAGGTTGCAGTCAGTACAAGAATGTGGTAGGTTGTAGTCGATACAAGAATGTGGAAGGTTGCAGTCGATACAAGAATGTGGTAGGTTGTAGTCGATACAAGAATGTGGTAGGTTGTAGTCGATACAAGAATGTGGTAGGTTGTAGTCGATACAAGAATGTGGTAGGTTGTAGTCGATACAAGAATGTGGTAGGTTGTAGTCGATACAAGAATGTGGAAGGTTGTAGTCGATACAAGAATGTCAAGTGGGAATATCCTGATCTGGAGTCAGTAAGAATCACTGTGCCACAGATTGATAATGTCACCATACCAGTGTTTACAACACTACCTGACTTTCCCTTGTCAGATGTTGAAGAAACTCAGGGTTCAGGATGTAACACAGGTGATAACAGTGAAAGTGAGTATAATGTAAACATTACAAGAGCCCAGCAGTTCTCCCAAGAAGAACTCAGTGATCTGATACGTGACCTCAGTCTGTCAAAACAACCATCTGAACTTTCAGCATCCCGACTAAAAGAAAAGAACCGTCTTCAACAAGAAGTTAAAATAACAGCTTATTGAACAAGAGAGGTTGAACTCCTTCCTTAGTTCAGCCAAGATGAACAACTTGCACACTGCAATAACATCCCTGGAGTTCTTCCAATGGGACGTGAATGTCTACCAGGCGACTGACGGCTGTTTATAGACAGTTCCATTAGATATTTGAAATGTGTCTTATTGCACAATAGGGACAAATATACATGTCTTCCAGTTGCTCACTCAACAAAACTGTGATGACCAACAGAGAGGAACATCGTTCTGAAACACCCTGTGCTTCAGAACGATGGAGCTGATCTCAAAGCAGTCTGTTATCAAATTGGATCCGTCTCTTTGTAACACCCGGTACAGTTTGTAACACCCGGTACAGTTTGTAACACCTGGTACAGTTTGTAACACCTGGTACAGTTTGTACCACCCGGTACATTTTGTAACACCCGGTACAGTTTGTAACACCTGGTACAGTTTGTAACACCTGGTACAGTTTGCACCACCCGGTACAGTTTGTAACACCTGGTACAGTTTGTAACACCTGGTACAGTTTGTAACACCCGGTACAGTTTGTAACACCCGGTACAGTTTGTAACACCCGGTACAGTTTGTAACACCCGGTACAGTTTGTAACACCTGGTGCAGTTTGTAACACCTGGTACAGTTTGTAACGCCCGGTACAGTTTGTAACACCCGGCACAGTTTGTAACACCCGGTACAGTTTGTAACACCCGGTACAGTTTGTAACACCCGGTACAGTTTGTAACACCCGGTACAGTTTATAACACCCGGTACAGTTTGTAACACCCGGTACAGTTTGTAACACCCGGTACAGTTTGTAACACCTGGTACAGTTTGTAACACCCGGTAAAGTTTGTAACACCCGGTACAGTTTGTAACACCCGGTACAGTTTGTAACACCTGGTACAGTTTGTAACACCCGGTACAGTTTGTAACACCTGGTACAGTTTGTAACACCCGGTACAGTTTGTAACACCCGGTACAGTTTGTAACACCAGGTACAGTTTGTAACACCCGGTACAGTTTGTAACACCCGGTACAGTTTGTAACACCTGGTACAGTTTGTAACACCCGGTACAGTTTGTAACACCTGGTACAGTTTGTAACACCCGGTACAGTTTGTAACATCCGGTACAGTTTGTAACACCCAGTACAGTTTGTAACACCCGGTACAGTTTGTAACACCCGGTACAGTTTGTAACACCCGGTACAGTTTGTAACACCCGGTACAGTTTGTAACACCTGGTACAGTTTGTAACACCCAGTACAGTTTGTAACACCCGGTACAGTTTGTAACACCTGGTACAGTTTGTAACACCCGGTACAGTTTGTAACACCTGGTACAGTTTGTAACACCCGGTACAGTTTGTAACACCCGGTACAGTTTGTAACACCCGGTACAGTTTGTAACACCCGGTACAGTTTGTAACACCCGGTACAGTTTGTAACACCTGGTACAGTTTGTAACACCCAGTGCAGTTTGTAACACCCGGTACAGTTTGTAACACCTGGTACAGTTTGTAACACCCGGTACAGTTTGTAACACCTGGTACAGTTTGTAACACCCGGTACAGTTTGTAACACCTGGTACAGTTTGTAACACCCGGTACAGTTTGTAACACCCGGTAAAGTTTGTAACACCTGGTACAGTTTGTAACACCCGGTACAGTTTGTAACACTCGGTACAGTTTGTAACACCCGGTACAGTTTGTAACACCCGGTACAGTTTGTAACACCCGGTACAGTTTGTAACACCTGGTACAGTTTGTAACACCCGGTACAGTTTGTAACACCTGGTACAGTTTGTAACACCCGGTACAGTTTGTAACACCCGGTACAGTTTGTAACACCTGGTACAGTTTGTAACACCCGGTACAGTTTGTAACACCTGGTACAGTTTGTAACACCCGGTACAGTTTGTAACACCCGGTACAGTTTGTAACACCTGGTACAGTTTGTAACACCCGGTACAGTTTGTAACACCCGGTACAGTTTGTAACACCCAGTACAGTTTGTAACACCCGGTACAGTTTGTAACACCCGGTACAGTTTGTAACACCCAGTACAGTTTGTAACACCCGGTACAGTTTGTAACACCTGGTACAGTTTGTAACACCCGGTACAGTTTGTAACACCCGGTACAGTTTGTAACACCCAGTACAGTTTGTAACACCCGGTACAGTTTGTAACACCCGGTACAGTTTGTAACACCCAGTACAGTTTGTAACTCCCGGTACAGTTTGTAACACCTGGTACAGTTTGTAACACCCGGTACAGTTTGTAACACCTGGTACAGTTTGTAACACCCAGTACAGTTTGTAACACCCGGTACAGTTTGTAACACCTGGTACAGTTTGTAACACCCGGTACAGTTTGTAACACCTGGTACAGTTTGTAACACCCGGTACAGTTTGTAACACCCTGTACAGTTTGTAACACCTGGTACAGTTTGTAACACCCGGTACAGTTTGTAACACCTGGTACAGTTTGTAACACCTGGTACAGTTTGTAACACCCGGTACAGTTTGTAACACCTGGTACAGTTTGTAACACCCGGTACAGTTTGTAACACCTGGTACAGTTTGTAACACCCGGTACAGTTTGTAACACCCGGTACAGTTTGTAACACCTGGTACAGTTTGTAACACCCGGTACAGTTTGTAACACCCGGTACAGTTTGTAACACCCCGTACAGTTTGTAACACCTGGTACAGTTTGTAACACCTGGTACAGTTTGTAACACCTGGTACAGTTTGTAACACCCGGTACAGTTTGTAACACCCGGTACAGTTTGTAACACCCGGTACAGTTTGTAACACCCGGTACAGTTTGTAACACCCGGTACAGTTTGTAACACCCGGTACAGTTTGTAACACCCGGTACAGTTTGTAACACCCGGTACAGTTTGTAACACCCGGTACAGTTTGTAACACCTGGTACAGTTTGTAACACCTGGTACAGTTTGTAACACCCGGTACAGTTTGTAACACCTGGTACAGTTTGTAACACCTGGTACAGTTTGTAACACCCGGTACAGTTTGTAACACCTGGTACAGTTTGTAACACCCGGTACAGTTTGTAACATCCGGTACAGTTTGTAACACCCGGTACAGTTTGTAACACCCGGTACAGTTTGTAACACCCGGTACAGTTTGTAACACCCGGTACAGTTTGTAACACCCGGTACAGTTTGTAACACCCGGTACAGTTTGTAACACCTGGTACAGTTTGTAACACCCGGTACAGTTTGTAACACCCGGTACAGTTTGTAACACCCGGTACAGTTTGTAACACCCGGTACAGTTTGTAACATCCGGTACAGTTTGTAACACCCGGTACAGTTTGTAACACCCGGTACAGTTTGTAACACCCGGTACAGTTTGTAACACCCGGTACAGTTTGTAACACCCGGTACAGTGTGTAACACCCGGTACAGTTTGTAACACCCGGTACAGTTTGTAACACCTGGTTCAGTTTGTAACACCCGGTACAGTTTGTAACACCTGGTACAGTTTGTAACACCCGGTACAGTTTGTAACACCTGGTACAGTTTGTAACACCCGGTACAGTTTGTAACACCCGGTACAGTTTGTAACACCCGGTACAGTTTGTAACATCCGGTACAGTTTGTAACACCTGGTACAGTTTGTAACACCCGGTACAGTTTGTAACACCCGGTAGAGTTTGTAACATCCGGTACAGTTTGTAACACCCGGTACAGTTTGTAACACCCGGTACAGTTTGTAACACCTGGTACAGTTTGTAACACCCGGTACAGTTTGTAACACCTGGTACAGTTTGTAACACCCGGTACAGTTTGTAACACCCGGTACAGTTTGTAACACCCGGTACAGTTTGTAACATCCGGTACAGTTTGTAACACCTGGTACAGTTTGTAACACCCGGTACAGTTTGTAACACCCGGTACAGTTTGTAACACCCGGTACAGTTTGTAACACCCGGGACAGTTTGTAACACCTGGTACAGTTTGTAACACCTGGTACAGTTTGTAACACCCGGTACAGTTTGTAACACCCGGTACAGTTTGTAACACCTGGTACAGTTTGTAACACCTGGTACAGTTTGTAACACCCGGTACATTTTGTAACACCCGGTACAGTTTGCAACACCTGGTACAGTTTGTAACACCTGGTACAGTTTGTAACACCTGGTACAGTTTGTAACACCTGGTACAGTTTGCACCACCCGGTACAGTTTGTAACACCTGGTACAGTTTGTAACACCTGGTACAGTTTGTAACACCCGGTACAGTTTGTAACACCCGGTACAGTTTGTAACACCCGGTACAGTTTGTAACACCCGGTACAGTTTGTAACACCTGGTGCAGTTTGTAACACCTGGTACAGTTTGTAACGCCCGGTACAGTTTGTAACACCCGGCACAGTTTGTAACACCCGGTACAGTTTGTAACACCCGGTACAGTTTGTAACACCCGGTACAGTTTGTAACACCCGGTACAGTTTATAACACCCGGTACAGTTTGTAACACCCGGTACAGTTTGTAACACCCGGTACAGTTTGTAACACCTGGTACAGTTTGTAACACCCGGTAAAGTTTGTAACACCCGGTACAGTTTGTAACACCCGGTACAGTTTGTAACACCTGGTACAGTTTGTAACACCCGGTACAGTTTGTAACACCTGGTACAGTTTGTAACACCCGGTACAGTTTGTAACACCCGGTACAGTTTGTAACACCAGGTACAGTTTGTAACACCCGGTACAGTTTGTAACACCCGGTACAGTTTGTAACACCTGGTACAGTTTGTAACACCCGGTACAGTTTGTAACACCTGGTACAGTTTGTAACACCCGGTACAGTTTGTAACATCCGGTACAGTTTGTAACACCCAGTACAGTTTGTAACACCCGGTACAGTTTGTAACACCCGGTACAGTTTGTAACACCCGGTACAGTTTGTAACACCCGGTACAGTTTGTAACACCTGGTACAGTTTGTAACACCCAGTACAGTTTGTAACACCCGGTACAGTTTGTAACACCTGGTACAGTTTGTAACACCCGGTACAGTTTGTAACACCTGGTACAGTTTGTAACACCCGGTACAGTTTGTAACACCCGGTACAGTTTGTAACACCCGGTACAGTTTGTAACACCCGGTACAGTTTGTAACACCCGGTACAGTTTGTAACACCTGGTACAGTTTGTAACACCCAGTGCAGTTTGTAACACCCGGTACAGTTTGTAACACCTGGTACAGTTTGTAACACCCGGTACAGTTTGTAACACCTGGTACAGTTTGTAACACCCGGTACAGTTTGTAACACCTGGTACAGTTTGTAACACCCGGTACAGTTTGTAACACCCGGTAAAGTTTGTAACACCTGGTACAGTTTGTAACACCCGGTACAGTTTGTAACACCCGGTACAGTTTGTAACACCCGGTACAGTTTGTAACACCCGGTACAGTTTGTAACACCCGGTACAGTTTGTAACACCTGGTACAGTTTGTAACACCCGGTACAGTTTGTAACACCTGGTACAGTTTGTAACACCCGGTACAGTTTGTAACACCCGGTACAGTTTGTAACACCTGGTACAGTTTGTAACACCCGGTACAGTTTGTAACACCTGGTACAGTTTGTAACACCCGGTACAGTTTGTAACACCCGGTACAGTTTGTAACACCTGGTACAGTTTGTAACACCCGGTACAGTTTGTAACACCCGGTACAGTTTGTAACACCCAGTACAGTTTGTAACACCCGGTACAGTTTGTAACACCCGGTACAGTTTGTAACACCCAGTACAGTTTGTAACACCCGGTACAGTTTGTAACACCTGGTACAGTTTGTAACACCCGGTACAGTTTGTAACACCCGGTACAGTTTGTAACACCCAGTACAGTTTGTAACACCCGGTACAGTTTGTAACACCCGGTACAGTTTGTAACACCCAGTACAGTTTGTAACTCCCGGTACAGTTTGTAACACCTGGTACAGTTTGTAACACCCGGTACAGTTTGTAACACCTGGTACAGTTTGTAACACCCAGTACAGTTTGTAACACCCGGTACAGTTTGTAACACCTGGTACAGTTTGTAACACCCGGTACAGTTTGTAACACCTGGTACAGTTTGTAACACCCGGTACAGTTTGTAACACCCTGTACAGTTTGTAACACCTGGTACAGTTTGTAACACCCGGTACAGTTTGTAACACCTGGTACAGTTTGTAACACCTGGTACAGTTTGTAACACCCGGTACAGTTTGTAACACCTGGTACAGTTTGTAACACCCGGTACAGTTTGTAACACCTGGTACAGTTTGTAACACCCGGTACAGTTTGTAACACCCGGTACAGTTTGTAACACCTGGTACAGTTTGTAACACCCGGTACAGTTTGTAACACCCGGTACAGTTTGTAACACCCCGTACAGTTTGTAACACCTGGTACAGTTTGTAACACCTGGTACAGTTTGTAACACCTGGTACAGTTTGTAACACCCGGTACAGTTTGTAACACCCGGTACAGTTTGTAACACCCGGTACAGTTTGTAACACCCGGTACAGTTTGTAACACCCGGTACAGTTTGTAACACCCGGTACAGTTTGTAACACCCGGTACAGTTTGTAACACCCGGTACAGTTTGTAACACCCGGTACAGTTTGTAACACCTGGTACAGTTTGTAACACCTGGTACAGTTTGTAACACCCGGTACAGTTTGTAACACCTGGTACAGTTTGTAACACCTGGTACAGTTTGTAACACCCGGTACAGTTTGTAACACCTGGTACAGTTTGTAACACCCGGTACAGTTTGTAACATCCGGTACAGTTTGTAACACCCGGTACAGTTTGTAACACCCGGTACAGTTTGTAACACCCGGTACAGTTTGTAACACCCGGTACAGTTTGTAACACCCGGTACAGTTTGTAACACCCGGTACAGTTTGTAACACCCGGTACAGTTTGTAACACCTGGTACAGTTTGTAACACCCGGTACAGTTTGTAACACCCGGTACAGTTTGTAACACCCGGTACAGTTTGTAACACCCGGTACAGTTTGTAACATCCGGTACAGTTTGTAACACCCGGTACAGTTTGTAACACCCGGTACAGTTTGTAACACCCGGTACAGTTTGTAACACCCGGTACAGTTTGTAACACCCGGTACAGTGTGTAACACCCGGTACAGTTTGTAACACCCGGTACAGTTTGTAACACCTGGTTCAGTTTGTAACACCCGGTACAGTTTGTAACACCTGGTACAGTTTGTAACACCCGGTACAGTTTGTAACACCTGGTACAGTTTGTAACACCCGGTACAGTTTGTAACACCCGGTACAGTTTGTAACACCCGGTACAGTTTGTAACATCCGGTACAGTTTGTAACACCTGGTACAGTTTGTAACACCCGGTACAGTTTGTAACACCCGGTACAGTTTGTAACATCCGGTACAGTTTGTAACACCCGGTACAGTTTGTAACACCCGGTACAGTTTGTAACACCTGGTACAGTTTGTAACACCCGGTACAGTTTGTAACACCTGGTACAGTTTGTAACACCCGGTACAGTTTGTAACACCCGGTACAGTTTGTAACACCCGGTACAGTTTGTAACATCCGGTACAGTTTGTAACACCTGGTACAGTTTGTAACACCCGGTACAGTTTGTAACACCCGGTACAGTTTGTAACACCCGGTACAGTTTGTAACACCCGGTACAGTTTGTAACACCTGGTACAGTTTGTAACACCTGGTACAGTTTGTAACACCCGGTACAGTTTGTAACACCCGGTACAGTTTGTAACACCTGGTACAGTTTGTAACACCTGGTACAGTTTGTAACACCCGGTACATTTTGTAACACCCGGTACAGTTTGCAACACCTGGTACAGTTTGTAACACCCGGTACAGTTTGTAACACCTGGTACAGTTTGTAACACCTGGTACAGTTTGTAACACCCGGTACAGTTTGCAACACCTGGTACAGTTTGTAACACCCGGTACAGTTTGTAACACCCGGTACAGTTTGTAACACCTGGTACAGTTTGTAACACCCGGTACAGTTTGCAACACCTGGTACAGTTTGTAACACCCGGTACAGTTTGTAACACCCGGTACAGTTTGTAACACCTGGTACAGTTTGTAACACCCGGTACAGTTTGCAACACCTGGTACAGTTTGTAACACCCGGTACAGTTTGTAACACCCGGTACAGTTTGTAACACCTGGTACAGTTTGTAACACCCGGTACAGTTTGTAACACCCGGTACAGTTTGTAACACCCGGTACAGTTTGTAACACCTGGTACAGTTTGTAACACCCGGTACAGTTTGTAACACCCGGTACAGTTTGTAACACCTGGTACAGTTTGTAACACCTGGTACAGTTTGTAACACCTGGTACAGTTTGTAACACCTGGTACAGTTTGTAACACCTGGTACAGTTTGTAACACCTGGTACAGTTTGTAACACCTGGTACAGTTTGTAACACCTGGTACAGTTTGTAACACCTGGTACAGTTTGTAACACCTGGTACAGTTTGTAACACCTGGTACAGTTTGTAACACCTGGTACAGTTTGTAACACCCGGTACAGTTTGTAACACCCGGTACAGTTTGTAACACCTGGTACAGTTTGTAACACCCGGTACAGTTTGTAACACCCGGTACATTTTGTAACACCCGGTACAGTTTGCAACACCTGGTACAGTTTGCAACACCTGGTACAGTTTGTAACACCCGGTACATTTTGTAACACCCGGTACAGTTTGCAACACCTGGTACAGTTTGCAACACCTGGTACAGTTTGCAACACCTGGTACAGTTTGCAACACCTGGTACAGTTTGCAACACCTGGTACAGTTTGTAACACCTGGTACAGTTTGCAACACCTGGTACAGTTTGCAACACCTGGTACAGTTTGTAACACCTGGTACAGTTTGTAACACCTGGTACAGTTTGCAACACCTGGTACAGTTTGTAACACCTGGTACAGTTTGCAACACCTGGTACAGTTTGCAACACCTGGTACAGTTTGCAACACCTGGTACAGTTTGCAACACCTGGTACAGTTTGCAACACCTGGTACAGTTTGTAACACCTGGTACAGTTTGCAACACCTGGTACAGTTTGCAACACCTGGTACAGTTTGTAACACCTGGTACAGTTTGCAACACCTGGTACAGTTTGCAACACCTGGTACAGTTTGTAACACCCGGTACAGTTTGCAACACCTGGTACAGTTTGTAACACCTGGTACAGTTTGCAACACCTGGTACAGTTTGTAACACCTGGTACAGTTTGTAACACCTGGTACAGTTTGCAACACCTGGTACAGTTTGTAACACCTGGTACAGTTTGCAACACCTGGTACAGTTTGCAACACCTGGTACAGTTTGCAACACCTGGTACAGTTTGCAACACCTGGTACAGTTTGCAACACCTGGTACAGTTTGTAACACCTGGTACAGTTTGTAACACCTGGTACAGTTTGCAACACCTGGTACAGTTTGCAACACCTGGTACAGTTTGCAACACCCGGTACAGTTTGTAACACCCGGTACAGTTTGTAACACCTGGTACAGTTTGCAACACCTGGTACAGTTTGCAACACCTGGTACAGTTTGTAACACCCGGTACAGTTTGTAACACCCGGTACAGTTTGTAACACCTGGTACAGTTTGCAACACCTGGTACAGTTTGCAACACCTGGTACAGTTTGTAACACCCGGTACAGTTTGTAACACCCGGTACAGTTTGTAACACCCGGTACAGTTTGTAACACCCGGTACAGTTTGTAACACCCGGTACAGTTTGTAACACCCGGTACAGTTTGTAACACCTGGTACAGTTTGCAACACCTGGTACAGTTTGCAACACCTGGTACAGTTTGCAACACCTGGTACAGTTTGTAACACCTGGTACAGTTTGTAACACCTGGTACAGTTTGCAACACCTGGTACAGTTTGCAACACCCGGTACAGTTTGTAACACCTGGTACAGTTTGTAACACCTGGTACAGTTTGTAACACCCGGTACAGTTTGTAACACCCGGTACAGTTTGTAACACCTGGTACAGTTTGCAACACCTGGTACAGTTTGCAACACCTGGTACAGTTTGTAACACCCGGTACAGTTTGTAACACCCGGTACAGTTTGTAACACCCGGTACAGTTTGTAACACCCGGTACAGTTTGTAACACCTGGTACAGTTTGCAACACCTGGTACAGTTTGCAACACCTGGTACAGTTTGTAACACCCGGTACAGTTTGTAACACCTGGTACAGTTTGTAACACCCGGTACAGTTTGTAACACCCGGTACAGTTTGTAACACCCGGTACAGTTTGTAACACCCGGTACAGAATAAAGTGACTATGTGTTACATGATATGCCTTTTACATGATCTAAAAAATAATGTCAATACCACAAACTTAATCTATTATTATTATTATTATTATTATTATTATTATTATTATTATTATTATTATTATTATTATTATTATTATTATTATTATTATTATTATTATTATTATTAGTATTAGTAGTAGTAGTAGTAGTAGTAGTACAACTATGTATTAAAACTGTGTGTGTGAATGTGTGTGTGTGTGTGTGTTTGTGTGTATAGGCGAGGGTGAGATTGTGAGTGTACTCACTTAACTGTACTCACCAATTTGTGGTTGCAGGGGTCGAGTCATAGCTCCTGGCTCCGCCTCTTCACTGGTCGCTACTAGGTCCTCTCTCTCCATGTTTCAAGAGCTTTATCAAACCTCGTCTTAAAGCTATGTATGGTTCCTGCCTCCACTACATCACTTGCTAGGCTATTCCACTTCCTGACTACTCTGTGACCGAACTACTTCCTAACGTCCCTGTGACTCGTCTGAGTCTTCAGCTTCCAATTGTGACCCCTTGTTTCTGTGTCCCCTCTCTGGAACATCCTGTCTCTGTCCACCTTGTCTATTCCACGCATTATTTTGTATGTTCTTATCATGTCTCCCCTGACCCTCCTGTCCTCCAGTGTCGTCAGGCCGATTTCCCTCAACCTTTCTTCGTAGGACATAACTCTTAGCTCTGGAACTAGCCTTCTTGCAAACCTTTGTACTTTCTCTAATTTCTTGACGTGCTTGACCAGGTGTGGGTTCCAAACTGGTGCTGCATACTCCAGTATGGGCCTGACGTACACAGTATACAGTGTCTTGAACGATTCCTTACTAAGGTGTCGGAATGCTATTCTCAGGTTTGCCAGGCGCCCATATGATGCAGCAGTTATCTGGTTGATGTGTGCTTCCGGAGACATGCTCGGTGTTATGGTCACTTCAAGATCTTTCTCCTTGAGTGAGGTTTGCAGCCTTTGTCCACTTAGGCTATACTCTGTCTGCGGTCTTCTTTGCCCTTCCCCAATCTTCGTTACTTTGCATTTGGAAGGGTTGAATTCGAGAAGCCAGTTGCTGGACCACGTGTCTAGCCTGTCCAGGTCTCTTTGTAGTTCTGCCTGATCCTCATATGATTTAATTCTCCTCATTAACTTCACATCATCTGAGAACAGGGACACTTCAGAGTATGGCCCTTCCATCATGTCATTCACATACATCAAATCCATACACAATATATGAAAAATAGCACTGGTCCTAGGACTGACCCCTGTGGGACTTCGCTCGTTACAGGCGCTCACTGTAATACCTCATCACGTACCATGACTCGTTGTTGCCTCCCTGTCAGGTATTCTCTGATCCATTGCAGTGCCTTTCCTGTTATGTGTGCCTGTTCCTCTAGCTTTTGCAGTAACCTCTTGTGAGGAACTGTGTCGAAGGCCTTCTTGCAGTCTAAAAAAATGCAGTCGATCCACTCCTCTCTCTCTTGTCTTACTTCTGTCACGTTGTCATAAAACTCCAGTAGGTTTGTGGCACAGGGTTTTCCTTCCCTGAAACCATGTTGGTTGTCGATTATACACTTGTTTCTTTCCAGGTGCTCCACCACTCTCCTCCTCATGATCTTCTCCATGACTTTGCATGCTATACACGTTAGTGACACAGGTCTGTAGTTTAATGCCTCATGTCTGTCTCCCTTTTTAAAAATTGGGACTACATTTGCCATCTTCCATACCTCAGGGAGTTGTCCAGTTTCAATGGATGTATTGAAGATCTTTGTTAATGGCTCACACAATATCTCTGCTCCCTCTTTAAGGACCCACAGAGAGATGTTGTCTTGTCCCACCGCCTTTGAGGTGTCAAGTTCACACAGCAGCTTCTTCACCTCCTCCTTGGTTATGTGTACCGCATCCAGCACTTGTTGGTGTACCTCCCTGTTCTGATTTCCTGAGTCCTACTGGTTTCCACTGTAAATACTTCTTTAAATCTCGTGTTGAGCTCCTCACATACCTCTCGGTCGTTTCTTGTGAATTCCCCATCACCCTTCCTCAGTCTGATTACCTGGTCCTTGACTGTTGTTTTCCTCCTGATGTGGCTGTACAACAGCTTCGGGTCAGTCTTTACTTTTGATGCTATGTCATTTTCATATTGTCTCTGAGCCTCCCTTCTTATCTGTGCATATTCGTTTCTGGCACTTCGGCTAATCTCTTTATTTTCCTGAGTTCTCTGTCTTCTGTACCTTTTCCATTCTCTAGTACACCTAGTTTTTGCCTCCCTACACCTTTGGGTGAACCAAGGACTCGTTCTGTTCTTCCCATTATTTCTGTTTCCCTTGGGAACAAACCTCTCCTCTGCCTCCTTGCATTTTGTTGCTACATAGTCCATCATTTCTTGTACTGGTTTTCCTGTCAGTTCCCTCTCCCACTGAATGTCTTGAAGGAAGTTCCTCATGCCTGAGTAGTTCCCCCATTTGTAGTTTGGTTTTTCCCAGCCTATTCCTGCTACTCTCTCCACTTGGAGCTCAACTATGTAGTGTGTGTGTATGTGTGTATGTGTATGTGTAGTGTGTGTGTGTGTGTGTTTGTGTATGTGTGTGTGTGTGTGTGTGTGTATGTGTAGTGTGTGTGTGTGGGGGGGAGTGGGAGTGTAGGTGTGAGTGTGAGCGTGAGTGCAAGTGTGAGTGTAAGTGTAACTGTAAGTGTAAGTAAGTGTAAATGTGAGTGTGAGTGTTAATGTGGGTGTAAATGTAAGTGTCAGTGTAAGTGTAAGTGTAAGTGTAAGTGTGAGTGTGAATGTAAGTGTGAGTGTAAGTGCAAGTGTGAGTGTGAATGTAAGTGTGAGTGTAAGTGCAAGTGTGAGTGTGAGTGTAAGTGTGAGTGTAAGTGTGAGTGTAAGTGTGAGTGTGAGTGTAAGTTTGAGTGCTGGTGTAAGTGTAAGTGTGAGTGCAAGTGTAAGTGTAAGTGTGAGTGCAAGTGTAAGTGTAAGTGTGAGTGCAAGTGTAAGTGTAAGTGTGAGTGCAAGTGTAAGTGTAAGTGTAAGTGTAAGTGTAAGTGTAAGTGTGAGTGTAAGTGTAAGTGTAAGTGTAAGTGTAAGTGTAAGTGTGAGTGTGAGTTTAAGTGTAAGTGTGAGCACAAGTGTACATGTAAGTGTACTTGACACAGAGAGTCTCTCACAGTCCTAACAATCTCATAACATTCAGTACTTAAAGCTTATTATAAACCCATAGGGATCATGCATGGTGAAGCACTAAACCCGTCAGGACCCCACAGGCACCTGGGTATTGCCAGGTACAAGCAAGAAGGACATTACTAGTATTTACAATTATATATATATATATATATATATATATATATATATATATATATATATATATATATATATATATATATATATATATATATATATATATATATATATATATATATATATATATATATCAGTTGATTCCATTCCAGCTGGAAGTCATACAATATATATATATATGAATATTATGAACAGAATTTACAAGTGAGTGGCCTCTTCCCTAGTAATATGCTTAAGGGGAAGCAGTAAGCCCGTAGGGGCTACAGAGCGCTCGGGCTATTTACCTAGAGAGACATTGTCAAAGTTAAATTTTTTTTCCAACAACTTTAATTCTGCTGTTCCAAAATGTTCTTTCAAAAATACATGTTTAATTGTCGGTCCAAAAGGCAGTGGTGCATTTATTATTATGATTATTATGAATTATATATATGTAGTGTTTTAAGACACTGTCTCCCACTGAGGCAAGGTGACCTGACAAAGAAAAAAACACTTTCACTGTTATTTAGTCAGTGTTTGTCAGAAGTATGCTGGTAGTTCATATGACCTTCCAGTATATAAATATCCCCAACCTTCCTTCAGAGTGCAGGAACTGTAGTTTCTCACCCCCAGGACTCAAGTCTGGCTAACTGGTTTCCCTAAATACCTTCATATATATTACCTTGCTTACACTCCAACAGCACTTGAAGACATAAAAACTACTTGTCTTCACTCACTCCTATTTAACATATACATGCTTGATAGATGTCTAAGCCTCTCACACACAAAACCTTTACCCCCTCCCTTTTTTTAGGAAAACCCCTTCCCTATCTTCTTTCCACTACAGATTTATACACTCTTCAAGTTATTTCCTTTTGTTCCATTCTCTCTGGATGACCAAACCACCTCGACAACACCTCCTCAACCCTCTGGATAATACTATTAGTAGCCCCACACCTCCTCTTAATCTCCTGAGCTATGGATTTTCTGCATAATAATCACACCACACATTGCCCTCACACACGACATCTCCATTGCCTCCAGCCTTCTCCTTGTTGCAACATTCACCACCCACGCTTCACACCCATGAAAGAGGTAATGGCACCACTATACTCTCATACATTCCCTTTTTAGCCTTCATAAACAGAGTTCTTTGTATCCACAGACCCCTCAGTGCATCACTCACCTTTTTCCCCTCGTCAGTGCTATGTTTCACCTCGTCTTTCATAGACCCATCTGCTGACACAACTCCCAAATATCTGAACACATTCACTTCCTCCTTCAAATCTAATATCCAATCTTTCGTTGCCTAATGTTTTTTGTTACTCTCCATCACCTTGCTCTTTCCTTCGCTCATTTTTAATTTTCTTCTTTTACATATCCTACCAAATTCATCCACCAACCTCTGCAACTTCTCTTCAGAATCCCCCAAAAGCACAGTGTCATCAGCAAAGTGCAACTGTAGGATTTCTCACTCCGTATCACATTACCTTTCAGATTTATGTATATATCAGTGTTTATATTATGAGCACCAGTCACTGTTGGTGTTATAATGTACACTAGTTACTGTTGTTATAATGATCACTAGTTACTGTTGTTATAATGATCACTAGTTACTGTTGTTATAATGATCACTAGTTACTGTTGTTATAATGTACACTAGTTACTGTTGTTATAATGTACACTAGTTACTGTTGTTATAATGATCACTAGTTACTGTTGTTATAATGTACACTAGTTACTGTTGTTATAATGTACACTAGTTACTGTTGTTATAATGTACACTAGTTACTGTTGTTATAATGTACACTAGTTACTGTTGTTATAATGTACACTAGTTACTGTTGTTATAATGTACACTAGTTACTGTTGTTATAATGATCACTAGTTACTGTTGTTATAATGATCACTAGTCACTGTTGTTATAATGATCACTAGTCACTGTTGTTATAATGATCACTAGTCACTGTTGTTATAATGATCACTAGTCACTGTTGTTATAATGATCACTAGTCACTGTTGTTATAATGATCACTAGTCACTGTTGTTATAATGATCACTAGTCACTGTTGTTATAATGATCACTAGTCACTGTTGTTATAATGATCACTAGTCACTGTTGTTATAATGATCACTAGTCACTGTTGTTATAATGATCACTAGTCACTGTTGTTATAATGATCACTAGTCACTGTTGTTATAATGTACACTAGTTACTGTTGTTATAATGATCACTAGTTACTGTTGTTATAATGTACACTAGTTACTGTTGTTATAATGTACACTAGTCACTGTTGTTATAATGTACACTAGTCACTGTTGTTATAATGATCACTAGTCACTGTTGTTATAATGATCACTAGTCACTGTTGTTATAATGATCACTAGTCACTGTTGTTATAATGATCACTAGTCACTGTTGTTATAATGATCACTAGTCACTGTTGTTATAATGATCACTAGTCACTGTTGTTATAATGATCACTAGTCACTGTTGTTATAATGTACACTAGTCACTGTTGTTATAATGATCACTAGTCACTGTTGTTATAATGTACACTAGTCACTGTTGTTATAATGATCACTAGTCACTGTTGTTATAATGATCACTAGTCACTGTTGTTATAATGTACACTAGTCACTGTTGTTACAATGTACACTAGTCACTGTTGTTACAATGTACATACACTGTTGGTATTATAATCATCACTAGTCACTGTTGCTAGTATAATGAACATATCACTGTTCTTATAATAATCACTAGTCACTGTTGTTATAATGAACACCAGTCACTGTTGGAGGTATACTGAACACCAGTCATTATTGATGGCATAATGAACACTCAGTGTAAACAGGAGAAAACAATCTGAAGACAAGACTAGAACAAGAACTGGAGAGGTTGACTATATCTTCAACCTGAGTTCCACTTCAGCTGCTGAGAAGGACCTCATTTAAAGGTCATGTCTAATTCATACATCCAGACCGGCTTCACAGCTGTAGTAGCTAATATACTGACAGATAAATATTGCGCTGAACAAACATGTTGTGTATGTAGCAGATGTGTATGTGTGTAGTCGATGTGTTCATGGGTTCCAGGCTAAGGGACTGATTACCTCAGACTCCTCTATTTCTACCGTTCTTCTTGGTAATGGACTGAAGAAGCCAATGGCTGGCGAAACGTTTCATCAGTAAAGATTACCAGATGTTTCAAAAGTGTCTCAGACTTCAGCTTGTGGGTTTTCTAAGCCATTGATCACAGTTGATATTTACACAACATATCGAGCATTAAAAATGACTGAAGAGTAAACAAAAGCCACAATTCAGTGGGTGGAAAAATTTACAATTCACCCAGACGTTGTAGGGGGAAGGTTAGGCGACCTCCTGGACCCTCCTGGTCCTCCTGGACCTCCTGGACCCTCCTGGTCCTCCTGGAACTCCTGGACCATCCTGGTCCCTTCCGGACCCTCCTGGTCCCTCCTGGACCTTCCACTCGTATAACAACTGCTTAGTTATACGACTGTTTGGTGCATTATATCAATATCTCTGTGCCTGTAAAACCAGGGTCAATATCTGTTTATTGAAGAGGCAAACCCACAAGGGTGAAGCTCACGGGGCCTTAACTGGACGTTTCCTAATTTTTACAGTTTTAGGAAGTTTGTGCACATGACTGCTAATTCAAGTGTAGATTATAAGGTTAATATATTTTGGCGGTATTAATATATATCTGTAGATAAGTAAACTATCCTAGATTATTTCATGTACAACGTATTTATAAGGTTTACATACAAATGGACCAGCCAAAGTCCTATTGTCAGCAGGATCACGTGACCTGCAACATACGCAACACACACACACACACATCAAAAACTGAGAAGCTTTGTTGACGTTCCGTCAGGAGCAATGATGTCTTGCCTGACGCAAAACATCGCCTCTCCGTCCATTTCCATCCTTCTCGACATCATCCCTGGAGATTCCAAACAATAATAATAGTAACTTATAATATATTACAGTTATTTATCTATACAATTATTTTTTTTGTTGTATTTAACAAGTAGGACTTAGATAAACAAGCGGGAGAGTTCTCCCGTGGAGATACAGAAGCTCTCAACTACGCTAGCTCTGGCCCATGGGTAGGCAGGAAAAAGCACCCATCTCGTTCCACCTGTTTCACTAACTTGACGCCAGTCGTAGGGGACCTGGAACCCATTATCACAGAGTAGACTCGCTTACAACCACGGCCCGTCCTGCCGGCCCCAGCTACAAACAAAGTGAGCTTTTGTGTTTGGCAGGTCAGTAAAACCTCTTGTTAACTCTCTGGACCGTGACCACTCTTGACGGACAAGTCTTCAGCGAGTGTGACGGGAACATCTCGGTTCTGACGGTAACAGGAAACAAGTGTCTATGATCGTGGACAACTAGAAAAACGTTTACAAAGCATTTCCTTGGTCAAGGTGTCACTCTAAGCGCAGTTCTCCGCTAACTGAGAAGTGCTCTAGTTAGACGTAATAGTTAACCAAATCGAGGACTGTTCTGTGTGCATATGTTTGTGTCTACACCTGTCGGCATGCCGCCTTTCAAACCAACTGTCTATACTACAGTGAACATTCTACCCATGTTTTTTTTTTTTTTACAAAGACATGTGGCAGGGTGTTGTCCAGTACAAACCAACTGTATATGTTAGTGTGAACATTCTACCAGTGTTTACAAAAACGTGTATCAGGGCTTGGCCCAGGACAACTCTCTATTGCTAGAGGGAGTGAACGTTCTAGCAGCGTTCACAAACACGTGTGGTAGGGCACGGCCCAGTAGAAAGACCTCAGGGTCCACCTGGAGGGAAGGTACACTGACTCCGGTTTAGAGCAGCCATGGTTGGAACGAGGGAGATGACACAAACAGCGCTTCAAGGACGAGCTGCTGGACATCCAGGCGACCTCAGGTGTTGCGCACATATTCTGACCTCTTGACTAGCGGCAGGATGACCAGGAACACCACCGAACTGACGGTGGTCACAATGAAGAAGATCCAGAAGAGGATACGATCAACAGCGATAGCAATAACACGCCACTCGTTGAGACGTTTCTTCTCTGCGTCTTCACGTTCTTGTCGGCTTATAAGAAGCTTGAGGGCGCGAAGAATCTCTTCGTGAGTGCGGCTGGCACCCAGGGCCCCCAGATTTGGACTGTAGGCGCTGCAAAGAAACGTTCGTATATCAGCACTGTACATAATTAGGATCTAATCACTGAACGTGAATGAACGTGACTAAACGTCAAAGAACGAGAATGAATATGAATGAACGTGAATGAACGTAAAGGAGTAAACCTTAAGATATGGTCCGTGGATTTTAGAGCAAAAAGATTGTTTTTAGAGTAATTTTGGTTGTGCTGGTGTTATTATTATTATTACTATTATTATTATTATTTTCATTATTATTATTCTTATATTTGCTGCCCTACACACACACACACACACACACACACACACACACACACACACACACACACACACACACACACACACACACACACACACCTGTTAGTATTAGTGTTCCTGTGGTAGGTGTTATTATCGTTGTTAAAGTCTCTCCATCCTATGTTAAGGTTGTGAACATCGTCCCCGCTGGAGTAATCCCCTGGTGGCAATGTCTCCTTCACATCCTCACCAACACCCTCCACTGTCAGGCGAATTGTTGTGTCGTTCTGGTGACACACACACCAGTCCAGGAAGGTCACACCAGTAGCCAGGACACACCAGTAGCCAGGCCACACCAGCATCCAGGACACACCAGCAGCCAGGCCACACCAGCATCCAGGACACACCAGCAGCCAGGCCACACCAGCAGCCAGGACACACCAGCAGCCAGGCCACACCAGCAGCCAGGACACACCAGCAGCCAGGCCACACCAGCAGCCAGGACACACCAGCAGCCAGGCCACACCAGCAGCCAGGACACACCAGCAGCCAGGACACACCAGCAGCCAGGACACACCAGCAGCCAGGACACACCAGCAGCCAGGATACACCAGCAGCCAGGACACACCAGCAGCCAGGACACACCAGCAGCCAGGCCACACCAGCAGCCAGGTCACATAATTAGTGACCAGAGAAAAGGGGAGAGAGAGAGCAAAAAATGAGCAATGTTAACAATATTACCTCAGATAAACAATCAGAGAATAAGAAAGTATATCATGACAGAATCTTAAGTGAATCAGGTAACTCCCGTCCCGCTGATCAGGGGAGCTACCCGGGAGGGTAATCTTACCTTAGCCATGCACAAATACCCCGTACACATTGGGGAGAGAAACTTACCACTACGTTTCGATCCAACTTGGACCATTTACAGGTAACACTAACACACGCAGGTAAGGGAGCCAGTAGTTATAGGAGACTTCTCTGTTCCACTCTCCTATAAATACTGGCTCCCTTACCTTCGTGTGTCAGTGTTACTTGTAAATGGTCTAAGTCGGACCGAAACGTAGTGGTAAGTTTCTCTCTCCTGTGTGCAGGTTATTTCTGTATTGTTGTAGTCACGGTGTTGTAGTTGTGTGTTGTTTACCTTGGCCAGCTGATCCTTGGAAATATTGTAGTCACCGTAGAGAGCAGTAGTGACCACACGAGTGTGTGAGGTCGTCAACGCTGCCTCCTCACTGCCAGCCGTGTTAGACCTAGTAAGTAAGTAAGTAAGTAAGTAAGTAAGTAAGTAAGTAAGTAAGTAAGTAAGTAAGTAAGTTTATTCAGGTATGCACAAATACAGTTACATAGATTATCATACATAACAGCATATGTGTAAAGTACCTGGGATAACCCGGAAAAGTCAGACAGACTGACTGACTTCCATTGGGATCCTGACCAACAGTACCAGTGTAACCCAGCCCACAGCTTCAGCAACCCAGGATAACCCAGGAATATTAAGGTTCAGAGTTAATTACCAGAGATAACCCGAGAATACTAGCCCATTAATAACCCAGGATAACCCGAGAATACTAGCACATTAATAACCCAGGATAACCCGAGAATACTAGCCCATTAATAACCCAGAATAACCCGAGAATACTAGCCCATTAATAACCCAGGATAACCCAAGAATACTAGCCCATTAATAACCCAGGATAACCCGAGAATACTAGCACATTAATAACCCAGGATAACCCGAGAATACTAGCCCATTAATAACCCAGGATAACCCGAGAATACTAGCACATTAATAACCCAGGATAACCCGAGAATACTAGCACATTAATAACCCAGGATAACCCGAGAATACTAGCCCATTAATAACCCAGGATAACCCGAGAATACTAGCCTATTAATAACCCAGGATAACCCAAGAATACTAGCATATTAATAACCCAGGATAACCCGAGAATACTAACATATTATTAACCCAGGATAACCCGAGAATACTAGCCCATTAATAACCCAGGATAACCCGAGAATACTAGCCCATTAATAACCCAGGATAACCCGAGAATACTAGCACATTAATAACCCAGGATAACCCGAGAATACTAGCCCATTAATAACCCAGAATAACCCGAGAATACTAGCCCATTAATAACCCAGGATAACCCAAGAATACTAGCCCATTAATAACCCAGGATAACCCGAGAATACTAGCACATTAATAACCCAGGATAACCCGAGAATACTAGCCCATTAATAACCCAGGATAACCCGAGAATACTAGCACATTAATAACCCAGGATAACCCGAGAATACTAGCACATTAATAACCCAGGATAACCCGAGAATACTAGCCCATTAATAACGCAGGATAACCCGAGAATACTAGCCCATTAATAACCCAGGATAACCCGAGAACACTAGCACATTAATAACCCAGGATAACCCAAGAATACTAGCCCATTAATAACCCAGGATAACCCGAGAATACTAGCACATTAATAACCCAGGATAACCCGAGAATACTAGCCCATTAATAACCCAGGATAACCCGAGAATACTAGCCCATTAATAACCCAGGATAACCCAAGAATACTAGCCCATTAATAACCCAGGATAACCCGAGAATACTAGCACATTAATAACCCAGGATAACCCGAGAATACTAGCCCATTAATAACCCAGGATAACCCGAGAATACTAGCCCATTAATAACCCAGAATAACCCGAGAATACTAGCCCATTAATAACCCAGGATAACCCGAGAATACTAGCCCATTAATAACCCAGAATAACCCGAGAATACTAGCCCATTAATAACCCAGGATAACCCGAGAATACTAGCCCATTAATAACGCAGGATAACCCGAGAATACTAGCCTATTAATAACCCAGGATAACCCGAGAATACTAGCCCATTAGTAACCCAGGATAACCCGAGAATACTAGCATATTAATAACCTAGGATAATCCGAGAATACTAGCCCATTAATAACCCAGGATAACCCGAGAATACTAGCCTATTAATAACCCAGGATAACCCGAGAATACTAGCCTATTAATAACCCAGGATAACCCGAGAATACTAGCCCATTAATAACCCAGGATAACCCGAGAATACTAGCCTATTAATAACCCAGGATAACCCAAGAATACTAGCATATTAATAACCCAGGATAACCCGAGAATACTAACATATTATTAACCCAGGATAACCCGAGAATACTAGCCCATTAATAACCCAGGATAACCCGAGAATACTAGCCCATTAATAACCCAGGATAACCCGAGAATACTAGCCTATTAATAACCCAGGATAACCCGAGAATACTAACATATTAATAACCCAGGATAACCCGAGAATACTAGCCCATTAATAACCCAGGATAACCCGAGAATACTAGCCCATTAATAACCCAGGATAACCCGAGAATACTAGCCTATTAATAACCCAGGATAACCCGAGAATACTAACATATTAATAACCCAGGATAACCCGAGAATACTAGCCCATTAATAACCCAGGATAACCCGAGAATACTAGCCCATTAATAACCCAGGATAACCCGAGAATACTAGCATATTAATAACCCAGGATAACCCGAGAATACTAGCCCATTAATAACCCAGGATAACCTGAGAATACTGGCCCATTAATAACCCAGGATAACCCGAGAATACTAGCCCATTAATAACCCAGGATAACCTGAGAATACTAGCCCATTAATAACCCAGGATAACCTGAGAATACTAGCCCATTAATAACCCAGGATAACCCGGGAATACTAGCCCATTAATAACCCAGGATAACCCGAGAATACTAGCCCATTAATAACCCAGGATAACCTGAGAATACTAGCCCATTAATAACCCAGGATAACCTGAGAATACTAGCCCATTAATAACCCAGGATAACCTGAGAATACTAGCCCATTAATAACCCAGGATAACCCGAGAATACTAGCCCATTAATAACCCAGGATAACCTGAGAATACTAGCCCATTAATAACCCAGGATAACCCGAGAATACTAGCATATTAATAACCCAGGATAACCCGAGAATACTAGCCCATTAATAACCCAGGATAACCTGAGAATACTAGCCCATTAATAACCCAGGATAACCCGAGAATACTAGCCCATTAATAACCCAGGATAACCTGAGAATACTAGCCCATTAATAACCCAGGATAACCTGAGAATACTAGCCCATTAATAACCCAGGATAACCCGGGAATACTAGCCCATTAATAACCCAGGATAACCCGAGAATACTAGCCCATTAATAACCCAGGATAACCTGAGAATACTAGCCCATTAATAACCCAGGATAACCTGAGAATACTAGCCCATTAATAACCCAGGATAACCCGAGAACACTAGCACATTAATAACCCAGGATAACCCGAGAACACTAGCACATTAATAACCCAGGATAACCCGAGAACACTAGCACATTAATAACCCAGGATTATCAACGTCAGATAATATTTAACTAGACTATTACTCTCAGAGAGTAAACACTTACCCAGGGATATTTACTAGAGTATTAATAACTCCGGATAACACAGTATTATTACCTACAGAGAGGTGATAATCCAGGATAATTCAAAGTGTTAATAACCCGGGGTTATCCAAGAATATTAGCTGTAGAGGGTTAACTCAGGTTAATCCAAGATCGTTATCCCCCAGAGAGGTAATAATCCAAGTTTATCCTATATTATTACCTCCAGAGAGTTAAGTCAAGATAATTCAGGATTATTGCCTCCAGAGAGTTATTCAGTCAGGATAATTCAGGAATATTACCTCCAGAGAGTTATTAAGTCGGGATAATTCAGGATTATTACCTCCAGAGAGTTATTAAGTCAGGATAATTCAGGATTATTGCCTCCAGAGAGTTATTAAGTCAGGATAATTCAGGAATATTACCTCCAGAGAGTTATTAAGTCAGGATAATTCAGGAATATTACCTCCAGAGAGTTATTAAGTCGGGATAATTCAGGATTATTACCTCCAGAGAGTTATTAAGTCAGGATAATTCAGGAATATTACCTCCAGAGAATTATTAAGTCGGGATAATTCAGGAATATTACCTCCAGAGAGTTATTAAGTCAGGATAATTCAGGAATATTACCTCCAGAGAATTATTAAGTCGGGATAATTCAGGATTATTACCTCCAGAGAGTTATTAAGTCAGGATAATTCAGGAATATTACCTCCAGAGAATTATTAAGTCGGGATAATTCAGGAATATTACCTCCAGAGAGTTATTAAGTCAGGATAATTCAGGATTATTACCTCCAGAGAGTTATTAAGTCAGGATAATTCAGGATTATTACTTCCAGAGAGTTATTAAGTCAGGATAATTCAGGAATATTACCTCCAGAGAGTTATTAAGTCAGGATAATTCAGGAATATTACCTCCAGAGAGTTATTAAGTCAGGATAATTCAGGAATATTACCTCCAGAGAGTTATTAAGTCGGGATAATTCAGGATTATTACCTCCAGAGAGTTATTAAGTCAGGATAATTCAGGATTATTACCTCCAGAGAGTTATTAAGTCAGGATAATTCAGGAATATTACCTCCAGAGAGTTATTAAGTCAGGATAATTCAGGATTATTACCTCCAGAGAGTTATGAAGTCAGGATAATTCAGGATTATTACCTCCAGAGAGTTATGAAGTCAGGATAATTCAGGATTATTACCTCCAGAGAGGAAATAGAAGAGAATAACCAAGGATAATGTGTCTTGTAGGATTATCCAGGCAGTCCCAAGATTATTATTATTCATTAAGAGATAATTCACCAAGATATTAATAAAAAATAACCCATGAGGATTATTAACTCAGGATAATCCAGGATTATTAACCCAGGATAATCCAGGATTATTAACCCTGGAGCGATAGTAATACAATTAACTCTGAATAATTAATACCGACTGGTTAATATAATTCTAAATAATAACTAGTAGTTAATATAATTCTATATTATTAATCACTAATTAATATAATTCCATATTATTAATCACTAGGGGTTAATATAATCCTAGATTATTATTCACTATTGGTTAATATAATTCTGGATTATTAATCACTGGGATAGGAGGGGCAGGAGGTGTAACGAAACAGAGTTCCTCCTGGGATCGAGCCCGGGTGCTTCCATTGTGAGCCGAGGGCGCTACCAGTGAAGTCAGAAGCCGTACTTCGTAACCCCGCGCCCGGGGTTAACCCCGGGATCTTGGGTTGTGAGCCAGGAGTGACTTACCTGGGTCGTCGACGCTTGAGAGTGCGGCCCAGGAAGTTGTGTGTGGCCCTGGTTCTTGTGTTGCTACTGGTGGAGCCACTCTCTGAACCAGGTCCACTCAGCAACACTCTGAAACACAACAACACTATCAGCAACACTCTCTGAACCAGGTCCACTCAGCAACACTCTGAAACACAACAACACTATCAGCAACACTCTCTGAACCAGGTCCACTCAGCAACACTCTGTAACACAACAACACTATCAGCAACACTCTCTGAACCAGGTCCACTCAGCAACACTCTGTAACACAACAACACTATCAGCAACACTCTCTGAACCAGGTCCACTCAGCAACACTCTGTAACACAACAACACTATCAGCAACACTCTCTGAACCAGGTCCACTCAGCAACACTCTGTAACACAACAACACTATCAGCAACACTCTCTGAACCAGGTCCACTCAGCAACACTCTGTAACACAACAACACTATCAGCAACACTCTCTGAACCAGGTCCACTCAGCAACACTCTGAAACACAACAACACTATCAGCAACACTCTCTGAACCAGGTCCACTCAGCAACACTCTGTAACACAACAACACTATCAGCAACACTCTCTGAACCAGGTCCACTCAGCAACACTCTGTAACACAACAACACTATCAGCAACACTCTCTGAACCAGGTCCACTCAGCAACACTCTGTAACACAACAACACTATCAGCAACACTCTCTGAACCAGGTCCACTCAGCAACACTCTGTAACACAGCAACACTATCAGCAACACTATCTGAACCAGGTCCACTCAGCAACACTCTGTAACACAGCAACACTCTCTGAACCAGGTCCACTCAGCAACACTCTGTAACACAGCAACACTATCAGCAACACTCTCTGAACCAGGTCCACTCAGCAACACTCTGTAACACAGCAACACTATCAGCAACACTCTCTGAAGCAGGTCCACTCAGCAACACTCTGTAACACAGCAACACTATCAGCAACACTCTCTGAAGCAGGTCCACTCAGCAACACTCTGTAACACAGCAACACTATCAGCAACACTCTCTGAACCAGGTCCACTCAGCAGCACTCTGTAACACAACAACACTATCAGCAACACTCTCTGAACCAGGTCCACTCAGCAACACTCTGTAACACAGCAACACTATCAGCAACACTATCTGAACCAGGTCCACTCAGCAACACTCTGTAACACAGCAACACTATCAGCAACACTATCTGAACCAGGTCCACTCAGCAACACTCTGTAACACAGCAACACTATCAGCAACACTATCTGAACCAGGTCCACTCAGCAACACTCTGTAACACAACAACACTATCAGCAACACTATCTGAACCAGGTCCACTCAGCAACACTCTGTAACACAGCAACACTATCAGCAACACTATCTGAACCAGGTCCACTCAGCAACACTCTGTAACACAACAACACTATCAGCAACACTCTCTGAACCAGGTCCACTCAGCAACACTCTGTAACACAGCAACACTATCAGCAACACTCTCTGAACCAGGTCCACTCAGCAACACTCTGTAACACAACAACACTATCAGCAACACTCTCTGAACCAGGTCCACTCAGCAACACTCTGTAACACAGCAACACTATCAGCAACACTATCTGAACCAGGTCCACTCAGCAACACTCTGTAACACAGCAACACTATCAGCAACACTCTCTGAACCAGGTCCACTCAGCAACACTCTGTAACACAACAACACTATCAGCAACACTCTCTGAACCAGGTCCACTCAGCAACACTCTGTAACACAGCAACACTATCAGCAACACTATCTGAACCAGGTCCACTCAGCAACACTCTGAAACACAACAACACTATCAGCAACACTCTCTGAACCAGGTCCACTCAGCAACACTCTGTAACACAACAACACTATCAGCAACACTCTCTGAACCAGGTCCACTCAGCAACACTCTGTAACACAACAACACTATCAGCAACACTCTCTGAACCAGGTCCACTCAGCAACACTCTGTAACACAACAACACTATCAGCAACACTCTCTGAACCAGGTCCACTCAGCAACACTCTGTAACACAGCAACACTATCAGCAACACTATCTGAACCAGGTCCACTCAGCAACACTCTGTAACACATCAACACTATCAGCAACACTATCAGCAACACTATCTGAACCAGGTCCACTCAGCAACACTCTGTAACACAACAACACTATCAGCAACACTATCTGAACCAGGTCCACTCAGCAGCACTCTGTAACACAACAACACTATCAGCAACACTCTCTGAACCAGGTCCACTCAGCAACACTCTGTAACACAGCAACACTATCAGCAACACTCTCTGAACCAGGTCCACTCAGCAACACTCTGTAACACAACAACACTATCAGCAACACTCTCTGAACCAGGTCCACTCAGCAACACTCTGTAACACAGCAACACTATCAGCAACACTCTCTGAACCAGGTCCACTCAGCAACACTCTGTAACACAGCAACACTATCAGCAACACTCTCTGAACCAGGTCCACTCAGCAACACTCTGTAACACAACAACACTATCAGCAACACTCTCTGAACCAGGTCCACTCAGCAACACTCTGTAACACAACAACACTATCAGCAACACTCTCTGAACCAGGTCCACTCAGCAACACTCTGTAACACAGCAACACTATCAGCAACACTCTCTGAACCAGGTCCACTCAGCAACACTCTGTAACACAGCAACACTATCAGCAACACTCTCTGAACCAGGTCCACTCAGCAACACTCTGTAACACAACAACACTATCAGCAACACTCTCTGAACCAGGTCCACTCAGCAACACTCTGTAACACAACAACACTATCAGCAACACTCTCTGAACCAGGTCCACTCAGCAACACTCTGTAACACAGCAACACTATCAGCAACACTATCTGAACCAGGTCCACTCAGCAACACTCTGTAACACAGCAACACTCTCTGAACCAGGTCCACTCAGCAACACTCTGTAACACAGCAACACTATCAGCAACACTCTCTGAACCAGGTCCACTCAGCAACACTCTGTAACACAGCAACACTATCAGCAACACTCTCTGAAGCAGGTCCACTCAGCAACACTCTGTAACACAGCAACACTATCAGCAACACTCTCTGAAGCAGGTCCACTCAGCAACACTCTGTAACACAGCAACACTATCAGCAACACTCTCTGAACCAGGTCCACTCAGCAGCACTCTGTAACACAACAACACTATCAGCAACACTCTCTGAACCAGGTCCACTCAGCAACACTCTGTAACACAACAACACTATCAGCAACACTATCTGAACCAGGTCCACTCAGCAACACTCTGTAACACAGCAACACTATCAGCAACACTATCTGAACCATGTCCACTCAGCAACACTCTGTAACACAGCAACACTATCAGCAACACTATCTGAACCATGTCCACTCAGCAACACTCTGTAACACAGCAACACTATCAGCAACACTATCTGAACCAGGTCCACTCAGCAGCACTCTGTAACACAACAACACTATCAGCAACACTCTCTGAACCAGGTCCACTCAGCAACACTCTGTAACACAGCAACACTATCAGCAACACTATCTGAACCAGGTCCACTCAGCAACACTCTGTAACACAACAACACTATCAGCAACACTCTCTGAACCAGGTCCACTCAGCAACACTCTGTAACACAGCAACACTATCAGCAACACTCTCTGAACCAGGTCCACTCAGCAACACTCTGTAACACAACAACACTATCAGCAACACTCTCTGAACCAGGTCCACTCAGCAACACTCTGTAACACAGCAACACTATCAGCAACACTATCTGAACCAGGTCCACTCAGCAACACTCTGTAACACAGCAACACTATCAGCAACACTCTCTGAACCAGGTCCACTCAGCAACACTCTGTAACACAACAACACTATCAGCAACACTCTCTGAACCAGGTCCACTCAGCAACACTCTGTAACACAGCAACACTATCAGCAACACTATCTGAACCAGGTCCACTCAGCAACACTCTGAAACACAACAACACTATCAGCAACACTCTCTGAACCAGGTCCACTCAGCAACACTCTGTAACACAACAACACTATCAGCAACACTCTCTGAACCAGGTCCACTCAGCAACACTCTGTAACACAACAACACTATCAGCAACACTCTCTGAACCAGGTCCACTCAGCAACACTCTGTAACACAACAACACTATCAGCAACACTCTCTGAACCAGGTCCACTCAGCAACACTCTGTAACACAGCAACACTATCAGCAACACTATCTGAACCAGGTCCACTCAGCAACACTCTGTAACACATCAACACTATCAGCAACACTATCAGCAACACTATCTGAACCAGGTCCACTCAGCAACACTCTGTAACACAACAACACTATCAGCAACACTATCTGAACCAGGTCCACTCAGCAGCACTCTGTAACACAACAACACTATCAGCAACACTCTCTGAACCAGGTCCACTCAGCAACACTCTGTAACACAGCAACACTATCAGCAACACTCTCTGAACCAGGTCCACTCAGCAACACTCTGTAACACAGCAACACTATCAGCAACACTCTCTGAACCAGGTCCACTCAGCAACACTCTGTAACACAACAACACTATCAGCAACACTCTCTGAACCAGGTCCACTCAGCAACACTCTGTAACACAGCAACACTATCAGCAACACTCTCTGAACCAGGTCCACTCAGCAACACTCTGTAACACAGCAACACTATCAGCAACACTCTCTGAACCAGGTCCACTCAGCAACACTCTGTAACACAACAACACTATCAGCAACACTCTCTGAACCAGGTCCACTCAGCAACACTCTGTAACACAGCAACACTATCAGCAACACTATCTGAACCAGGTCCACTCAGCAACACTCTGTAACACAGCAACACTATCAGCAACACTATCTGAACCAGCTCCACTCAGCAACACTGTAACACAACAACACTATCAGCAACACTCTCTGAACCAGGTCCACTCAGCAGCACTCTGTAACACAACAACACTATCAGCAACACTCTCTGAACCAGGTCCACTCAGCAGCACTCTGTAACACAACAACACTATCAGCAACACTCTCTGAACCAGGTCCACTCAGCAACACTCTGTAACACAACAACACTATCAGCAACACTCTCTGAACCAGGTCCACTCAGCAGCACTCTGTAACACAACAACACTATCAGCAACACTCTCTGAACCAGGTCCACTCAGCAACACTCTGTAACACATCAACACTATCAGCAACACTCTCTGAACCAGGTCCACTCAGCAACACTCTGTAACACAACAACACTATCAGCAACACTCTCTGAACCAGGTCCACTCAGCAACACTCTGTAACACATCAACACTATCAGCAACACTCTCTGAACCAGGTCCACTCAGCAACACTCTGTAACACAACAACACTATCAGCAACACTCTCTGAACCAGGTCCACTCAGCAACACTCTGTAACACAACAACACTATCAGTAACACTCTGTAACACAGCAACACTATCAGTAACACTCTCTGAACCAGGTCCACTCAGCAAGAGAGAGAGAGAAAGAGAGAAAGAGAGAAAGAGAGAAAGAGAGAAAGAGAGAAAGAGAGAAAGAGAGAAAGAGCGAAAGAGAGACAGAGAGACAGAGAGAGAGAGAGACAGAGAGAGAGAGAGAGAGACAGAGAGAGAGAGAGAGAGACAGAGAGACAGAGAGACAGAGAGACAGAGAGAGAGAGAGAGACAGAGAGACAGAGAGACAGAGAGAGAGAGAGACAGAGAGAGAGAGAGAGAGACAGAGAGACAGAGAGACAGAGACAGAGAGAGAGAGAGAGAGAGAGACAGAGAGACAGAGAGACAGAGAGACAGAGAGAGAGACAGAGACAGAGAGAGAGAGAGACAGAGAGACAGAGAGAGAGAGAGAGAGAGAGAGAGAGAGAGAGAGAGAGAGAGAGAGAGAGAGAGAGAGAGAGAGAGAGAGAGAGAGAGAGAGAGAGAGAGAGAGAGAGAGAGAGAGAGAGAGAGAGAGAGAGAGAGAGAGAGAGACAGAGACAGAGAGAGAGAGAGAGAGAGAGAGAGAGAGAGAGAGAGAGAGAGAGAGAGAGAGAGAGAGAGAGAGAGAGAGAGAGAGAGACAGAGAGAGAGAGAGAGAGAGAGACAGAGAGAGAGAGAGACAGAGAGAGAGAGAGAGAGACAGAGAGAGAGAGAGGCAGAGAGAGAGAGAGAGATCATTAATAAGACAAAAACTTAGTAAACAAAGTTTGTAGAGAAACACGAAAGAATAAAAGACATAAAAACCAGGACATAAACCAGACTGAAACAATGGTAATAAAACCACATAAACCAGACTGAAACAATGGTAATAAAACCACATAAACCAGACTGAAACAATGGTAATAAAACCACATAAACCAGACTGAAACAATGGTAATAAAACCACATAAACCAGACTGAAACAATGGTAATAAAACCACATAAACCAGACTGAAACAATGGTAATAAAACCATAAACCAGACTGAAACAATGGTAATAAAACCACATAAACCAGACTGAAACAATGGTAATAAAACCACATAAACCAGACTGAAACAATGGTAATAAAACCACATAAAGGCCAGACTGAAACAATGGTAATAAAACCATAAACCTAGTAGTGGTAGTAGTAGTGGTAGTAGTGGTATTAGTAGTAGTGGTAGTAGTAGTAGTAGTGGTGGTAGTAGTAGTGGTAGTAGTAGTGGTAGTAGTAGTGGTAGTAGTGGTAGTAGTAGTAGTAGTAGTGGTAGTAGTAGTGGTAGTAGTAGTGGTAGTAGTAGTAGTGGTGGTAGTAGTAGTGGTAGTAGTAGTAGTAGTAGTAGTAGTAGTGGTAGTAGTAGTGGTAGTAGTAGTAGTAGTGGTAGTAGTAGTAGTAGTAGTGGTGGTAGTAGTGGTAGTAGTAGTGGTAGTAGTAGTGGTAGTAGTAGTGGTAGTAGTAGTAGTAGTAGTAGTAGTAGTGGTAGTAGTAGTAGTAGTAGTAGTGGTAGTAGTAGTAGTAGTAGTAGTAGTAGTAGTAGTGGTAGTAGTAGTAGTAGTGGTAGTAGTAGTAGTAGTAGTAGTGGTGGTAGTAGTAGTAGTGGTATTAGTGGTAGTAGAAATAGTGGTAGTTGTAGTGGTTTTAGTGTTGGTAGTCGTAGTAGTGGTAGTAGAAATGGTGGTAGTAGTGGTAGTAGTGGTGGTAGTAGTAGTGGTAGTAGTAGTAGTAGTAGTAGTAGTGGTAGTGGTAGTAGTAGTGGTAGTAGTAGTGGTAGTAGTAGTAGTAGTAGTAGTAGTAGTAGTAGTAGTAGTGGTAGTAGTAGTAGTAGTAGTAGTAGTAGTAGTGGTAGTAGTAGTAGTAGTAGTAGTAGTAGTAGTAGTAGTGGTAGTAGTAGTGGTAGTAGTAGTAGTAGTTGTAGTGGTAGTTGTAGTTGTAGTTGTAGTGGTAGTTGTAGTGGTAGTAGTAGTGATAGTTGTAGTGGTAGTAATAGTGATAGTAGTGGTAGTGGTAGTAGTGGTAGTACTAGTGGTAGTAGTTGTAGTGGTAGTTGTAGTGGTAGTGGTAGTGGTAGTAGTTGTAGTTGTAGTGGTAGTAGTAGTGGTAGTACTTGTAGTTGTAGTGGTAGTAGTAGTGGTAGTAGTTGTAGTTGTAGTGGTAGTAGTAGTAGTAGTAGTAGTGGTAGTAGTGGTAGTAGTAGTGGTAGTAGTAGTGGTAGTAGTAGTAGTAGTAGTAGTGGTAGTAGTGGTAGTAGTAGTAGTAGTAGTAGTTGTAGTTGTAGTGGTAGTAGTAGTGGTAGTAGTTGTAGTTGTAGTGGTAGTAGTGGTGATAGTAGTAGTGGTAGTAGTAGTGGTAGTAGTGGTAGTAGTAGTAGTAGTGGTAGTAGTAGTAGTAGTAGTAGTAGTGGTAGTAGTAGTGGTAGTAGTAGTAGTAGTGGTAGTAGTAGTAGTAGTGGTAGTAGTAGTAGTAGTGGTAGTAGTGGTAGTAGTAGTGGTAGTAGTGGTAGTAGTAGTAGTGGTAGTAGTAGTAGTAGTAGTAGTGGTAGTAGTAGTGGTAGTAGTAGTGGTAGTAGTAGTGGTAGTAGTAGTAGTAGTGGTAGTAGTAGTGGTAGTAGTAGTGATAGTAGTAGTAGTAGTAGTGGTAGTAGTAGTGGTAGTAGTAGTAGTAGTAGTGGTGGTAGTAGTAGTAGTAGTAGTAGTAGTAGTGGTAGTAGTAGTAGTGGTAGTAGTAGTAGTAGTGGTAGTAGTAGTAGTAGTAGTAGTGGTAGTAGTAGTAGTAGTAGTAGTAGTGGTAGTAGTAGTAGTGGTAGTAGTAGTAGTGGTAGTAGTGGTAGTAGTAGTAGTAGTAGTAGTAGTAGTAGTAGTGGTAGTAGTAGTAGTAGTAGTAGTAGTGGTAGTAGTGGTAGTAGTGGTAGTAGTAGTGGTAGTAGTAGTGGTAGTAGTGGTAGTAGTAGTGGTAGTAGTGGTAGTAGTAGTAGTGGTAGTAGTGGTAGTAGTAGTGGTAGTAGTAGTAGTAGTAGTAGTAGTGGTAGTAGTAGTAGTAGTGGTAGTAGTATTGGTAGTAGTGGTAGTAGTAGTAGTGGTAGTAGTGGTAGTAGTAGTAGTAGTGGTAGTAGTGGTAGTAGTAGTAGTGGTAGTAGTAGTAGTGGTAGTAGTGGTAGCAGTAGTAGTGGTAGCAGTGGGAGTAGTGGTAGTAGTAGTAGTAGTGGTAGTAGTGGTAGTAGTAGTGGTAGTAGTGGTAGTAGTAGTAGTGGTAGTAGTGGTAGTAGTAGAAGTGGTAGTAGTGGTAGTAGTGGTAGTAGTGGTAGTAGTAGTGGTAGTAGTGGTAGTAGTAGTAGTAGTAATGGTAGTAGTAGTGGTAGTAGTAGTGGTAGTAGTAGTGGTAGTAGTAGTAGTAGTAGTAGTGGTAGTAGTAGTGGTAGTAGTAGTGGTAGTAGTAGTAGTAGTAGTAGTAGTGGTAGTAGTAGTGGTAGTAGTAGTGGTAGTAGTAGTGGTAGTAGTAGTAGTAGTAGTAGTAGTGGTAGTATTAGTGGTAGTAGTAGTGGTAGTAGTAGTGGTAGTAGTAGTAGTAGTAGTAGTAGTAGTAGTAGTAGTAGTAGTAGTAGTAGTAGTGGTAGTAGTAGTGGTAGTAGTAGTAGTAGTAGTGGTAGTAGTAGTGGTAGTAGTAGTGGTAGTAGTAGTAGTAGTAGTAGTAGTAGTGGTAGCAGTAGTGGTAGTAGTAGTGGTAGTAGTAGTAGTGGGCTAAGTCATTAATAATGAGAGCATAAGATAATGATCGTCCTTTCCTGATCTCAACACGAGCCCAAGCAACCAAAACCTTCAGGTATAATTAATTAACTAGAGAGGCCAGGTAAAATCCACTACTCATTACGTCGTTCGTAAAACAGTGTCCCGTCCATGACCAAGGCAGGTAGGGACCCGAGTGACATGTACAGTGTTGGTATAGAAGTGAAGTGGCCGAGCTCTGAGGAGTGTGTTGAAGTGTTGCATCAAGGTGCAGTGTATATACCACTGTGTCAGTCCAGAGTGGTAGTTGTAGTGGTGGTAGTAGTGGTAGTAGTAGTAGTAGTAGTAGTGGTAGTAGTAGTGGTAGTTGTAATGGTAGTAGTAGTGGTAGTAGTAGTGTTAGTATTAGTGGTAGTTGTAGTGGTAGTACTAGTGGTAGTAGTAGTAGTGGTAGTAGTAGTTGTAGTTGTAATGGTAGTAGTAGTGGTAGTAGTAGTGTTAGAATTAGTGGTAGTAGTAGTAGTGGTAGTAGTAGTGGTAGTATTTGTGGTAGTAGTAGTGGTAGTAGTAGTGGTAGTAGTAGTGGTAGTTGTAGTGGTAGTAGTAGTGGTAGTAGTAGTGGTAGAAGTAGTGGTAGTAGTAGTAGTAGTGGTAGTAGTTGTGGTAGTTGTAGTGATAGTAGTAGTTGTGGTAGTTGTAGTCGTAGTTGTGGTAGTTGTAGTGGTAGTAGTAGTTGAGGTAGTTGTAGTGGTAGTTGTGGTAGTTGTAGTGGTAGTAGTAGTTGCGGTAGTTGTAGTGGTAGTAGTAGTTGTGGTAGTTGTAGAGGTAGTAGTAGTTGTGGTAGTTGTAGAGGTAGTGTTAGTAGTGGTGGTAGTAGTAGTGGTAGTAGTAGTGGTAGTAGTAGTAGTGGTAGTTGTAGTGGTAGTTGTAGAGGTAGTTGTAGTGGTAGTTGTAGTGGTAGTTGTAGTGGAAGTAGTAGTAGTACTAGTGGTAGCAGTAGTGGTAGTAGTAGTAGTGGTAGTAGTAGTGGTAGTAGTAGTGGTAGTAGTAGTTGTAGTTGTAGTGGTAGTAGTAGTGATAGTAGTAGTGGTAGTAGTAGTAGGTGGTGGTGCGGTGGTGTTGTAGTGGTGTAGTAGTGGTAGGTGGTAATTGGTAATGGTGTTGGTAGTAGTAAGGTGGAGTAGTGGTAGTGGTTGGTGGTGGAGTGGCGGTGAGTGTGGTGTGGTGTGGTAGTGAGTAGTAGTGGTAGTGGTAGTAGGTGTGGTGGTAGTAGTGGTAGTGGTAGGGGTAGTAGTGGTGGTGTGGAGTAGTGGTGGTGGTAGTGAGTGGTAGTGGTGGAGTAGTGAGTAGTGTAGTGGTAGTGGTGGTAAGGTGAGTGGTAGTGTAGGTGGTGTGGTGGTGGTGGTGGTGGTAGTAGTGGTGGTAGTGGTATGTGGTAGTGTAGTGGTAGTAGTATTGGTGGTAGTGGTGGTTGTAGTGGTGGTAGTAGTGGTGGGGTAGTGGTGGTAGTGGTGGTAGGTAGGTGTGGTAGTAGTAGTGGTAGTAGTGGTGATGGTGGTAGATGTAGTAGGTGGTGGTAGTAGATGGTGGTAGTGGTGGATGGTGGTAGTGGTGATGTGGTGGTGTGGTGAGTGGGGTAGTGGAGTGGTGGTGGTGGATGGTGTATGTGGTGGTGGTGGTGGTAGTGGAGTGGAGTGGTGGTGGTGGTATAGTATGGTGGGGTAGTAGTGGTGGTAGGTAGGTGGTGGTGGTGGTAGTGTGGTGGTAGTAGTGGTGGTAGTGGTGGTGGTAGTAGGTGGTGGTAGTAGGTAGGTGGTGGTTGGAGTGGTAGTGGTGTAGTGTAGTGGTAGTGGAGTGGTAGTAGTAGGTTAGTGGTAGTAGTAGTGGTAATTGGTATTGTGTGTAGTGGAGGTGGTAGTGTGGTGGTGGTAGTTGTATTGGTGGTGGTATTGTGGTGGTGTGGTAGTTGAGTGTAGGTGGATAGTAGTGGTGGTGGTGAGTGGTGGTAGTAGTGGAGTGGTGGTAGTGGTGGTGGTGGTTGTAGGTGGTGAGTAGTGAGTGGTGGTAGTGGTGGTGGTAGTGGTGGTGGTAGGTGGTATGGTGTGGTAGTGGTGGTGTAGGTGGTGGTATGTAGTGGTGTATGTAGTGAGTAGTAATGGTGGTGAGTGGTGATAGTAGTGGTAGTGGAGTGGTGGTGTAGTAGTGGTGAGTGGTGGTTGTGATGGTGAGTGGTAGGTGGTGGTAGTGGTAGTGGTGGTAGTGGTGGTGGTGTAGTGGTTAGTGGTAGTGGTGGTGGTGAGTGGTGTGGTGTGTGGTGGTGGTAGTGGTGGTAGTGTGAGTAAGGTGGTGGTGGAGGGTAGGTGGTAGGTAGTAGTGGTGAGTAGTAGGTGGTGGTGGTGGTGGTAGTGGTGGTTGGTGGTATGTGGTGTGTAGTGGTGGTGTAGTGGTGTAGGTGGTGGTAGTGGTGAGTGGTAGGTGGTGGTGGTAGTGGAGTAGTGGTAGTGTAGTGGTGGTGTGGAGTAGTGGTGGTGTGGTAGTAGTATGAGTAGTGGTGTGTGAGTAGTAGTGGATGGTAGGTAGTGGTGGTGTAGTGAAGTGGTGGTAGTGGTGTGGTGGTGGTAGTGGTGGTGGTAGTAGGTGGATGGTAGTAGTAGTAGTGGTGGTAGTAGTAGGTGGTGGTTGGTAGTAGGTGGTAGTGAGTGGTGGTAGTAGTGGAGGTGGTGAGTGGTGGAGTGGTGGTGGTGGTGTGGTGGAGTAGTGAGTGGTGGTAGTGAGTGGAGGTAGTGGAGTGTAGTAGTGGTAGTGGTAGTATTGTGGTAATTGGTAGTGGTAGTGTGGTGATGGTGGTATGGTGTGGTGGTAGTGGTAGTGGTATGGTGGTAGTGTGGTGAGTGGTGGTGGTGAGGTGGAGTAGTGGTGGTGGTGGTGGATAGTAGGTGGTAGGTGGTGGAGTGAGTAGTGTGGTGGAGTGTGGTAGTGGTGGTAGGTATGGTGGTGGTGTGTGGTAGTGGTGGTGGTGGTGGTGGTGGTAGTGGTAATTGGTGGAGTGTAGAGTGGTAGTTTGGAGTAGGTGGAGTGTGGTGGTGGTGGTGGTAGTGGAGTGGTGGTGGTAGTGGTTGGTGTGGTGGTGGTGGTGTGGTGGTGGTGGTGTGGTAGTGGTGGTGGTAGTGGAGTGGTGGTGGTGGTGGTGGTAGTGGTGGAGGTGGTGGTGGAGTGGTAGTGGTGGTAGTGGTGAGTAGTGGTGGTGAGTGGAGTGGTGGTGGTATGAGTGGAGTGGTGAGTGGTGGTGGTGGTGGTGTAGTGTGGTGGTAGGTGGTAGTGGTGGTGGTGGAGTAGTGGTGGTAGTGGTAGTGGTGGTGGAGGCAGGTAGGTGGTGAGTGGTAGTGGTAGTGGTAGTGGTAGTGGTAGCAGTGAGTGGTAGTGTAGTAGTGGTGTGTGTGTGCCATGTTCGGACATAATCATAGTTATTAAGTAGCATTCTCTTTGGCCATTCACCCGGCACTGGTTCCCCAAGTCGAGTCAGTCTTGTGGCTGAGCGGTTTCTTCTCCCAGAAGACGGTCTCAGGAAGGGCTGAGGAATCACCATGGGCGTTCGTAATTACTCAACTAGGAGCCTTGTTAAATGCAATCCCCTGATAGAAGACCAGTATCTTTGTTTATTGTGAGCTGTAACGTGTGATCATTGCTACCACTGGACTTTCTGGACTTAAGCTGGAATCCACACTCCTGAGTGGACTGTGTTTGTCGAAGACATTGCGGGAGGCTATAATGACTGACGACATTCGGCTAAGTCATTAATAATGAGAAGCATAAGATAATGATCGTCCTTTCTGATCTCAACACGAGGCCCAAACAGCAAAACCTTCAGGTATAATTAATTAACTAGAGAGGCCAGGGTAAAATCCACTACTCATTACGTCGTTCGTAAAACAGTGTCCCGTCCATGACCAAGGCAGGTAGGGACCCGGTGACATGTACAGTGTTGGTATAGAGTGAAGTGGCCGAGCTCTGAGGGTGTGTTGAGTGTTGCATCAAGGTGCAGTGTATATGCCACTGTGTCAGTCCAGGTGGTGTAGTTAGTAGGTGGTGGTAGTATTGGTGGTGGTAGTAGTGGTAGGTAGTAAGTGGTGGTGGTAGTGAATGGTAGTGTAGTGGTGTAGTATGGTGGTAGTAGTGGTGTGAGTGTAGGTTAGTGGTAGTAGTAGTGGTGGTAGTGTAGTGGTGGTGATGTGGTGAGTAGTGGTGGTAGTAGTGGTGGTGGATAGTGGTAGTGGTGGTTGTGGTGGTGAGTAGGTGTGGTGGAGTGGTGTGAGTGGTGGAGTGGTGTGAGTGGTGGTAGTGGTGGTGGTTGTGGTGGTGGTAGTAGTAGTGGTATTGGTGTGGTGGTAGTGGTAGTGGGTTGGTTAGTGGTGGTGTTAGGTGGTGGTGGTAGTGGTGGTTGTGGTAGTGTAGTGGTGGAGTGGATGTAGTGGTGGTGTATGTGGTGGTGGTAGGTAGTGGTGTTGTAGTGGTAGTTGTAGTGGTGGTTGTGGAGGTGGTGTAGTGGTGGTGGTGGTAGTGGTGGTGGTAGTGAGTGGTGGAGTAGTAGTGGTAGTGGTAGTGGTGTGGTGTAGTTAGTGGTGTGGTGGTTGGTGTGTGGTGGTGTGGTGGAGTGTGGTGTAGGTGGTGGTAGTAGTAGTGGTGGTGGAGTGGTGGTTGTGTAGTGAGTGTATGAGTGGTAGTGTGTAGTGGTGTGGTGGTGGTGGTGGTAGTGGTGTGGTAGTGGTAGTAGTGGTAGTAGTGGTGTGTGAGTCGGTGGTTGTGGTGGTAGTAGTAGTGGTGGAGTGGTGGTAGTGGTGGTAATGGTAATTGGTGTAGTGGTGGTAGGTGTGGGGGTAGTGTGTGGTATTGGTGGTGGAGTGGTGGTGTAGTGAGTGGTAGTAGTAGTTGGTGAGTAGTAGTAGGTGGAGTGGAGTGGTAGTGGTAGTGGTAGTGGAGTAGTGGTGGAGTAGTAGTGGTGGTGAGTGGAGTGGTGGTGGTAGGTAGTGGTGGTGTGAGTGGTGGTGTAGTGAGTGGTGGTTAAGTAGGTGGTGGTAGTGAGTGGCAGTGGTAGTGGTGCAGTGGAAGGTAGTGGTGGTTGTGGTTTTAGTGAGTGGTGGTAGTGTGTGGTAGTAGTGGTGGTAGTTAGTGGTGGTAGTGTGGTGGTGTAGTGGTGATGGTTGTAGTGGTAGTAGTGGTGGTGTGGTAAGGTAGTGGTAGTGGTGTAGTGGTGGTGTGGTGGAGTGGTGGTGATGGTAGTAGTGGTGTGGTGGTGGTGGTAGTATGGTAGTGGTAGTGGTGGTAAGGTGGAATGGTGGTAGTGGTGGTGGTAGTGTAGTGGTGTTGTGGTGGTAGTGGTAGTGGTGGTAGTGGTAGTGGTGGTAGTGGTAGTGGTGGTGAGTGGTGTGGTGGTAGTGGTGGTGGTGTGAGTGGTGGTAGTGGTGAGTGGTGGTGTAGTGAGTGGTAGTGGTGGTGGTGGTGGTAGTGGTGGTTGGTGGTAGTGGTGTAGTGGTAGTGTGGTGGTGGTGGTAGTGGTGGTAGTAGTGAGTAATGGAGTGGTAGTGGTGGTGAGTGGTGGTGTGTGGTGGTTGTGGTGGTGGTAGTGAGTGGTAGTGTAGTGTGGTGGTAGTAGTGGTGGTAGTGAGTGGTGGTAGTTGTGGTGGTAGTGGTGGTGGTGAGTGGTAGTAGTGGTGGTGTAGTGGTGGTGGTGTATGGTAGTGGTGTAGTAGGTGAGTGGTGGTGGGTAGTGGTAGTGTGGTAGTGGTAGTGGAGTGGTGGTGTGTGGTAGTGGTAGTGGTGGTGGTGGATGGTGGTGGAGGTGGTGAGTGGTGGTGGTATGGTGGTGGTGGTAGTGGTAGTAATGGTGGTGTAATGGTAGTAGTAGGTGTGAGTGTAGTAGTGGTTGTGTGGTAGTGGTGGTTGTGGTGGTGTTGTGGTGGTGGTAGTAGTGAGTAGTATGTAGTGGTGTGGAGTGGCAGTGGTGGTTGTGGAGTGGTGGTGATGGTGGTAGTAGTGGTAGTAGTAGTAGTAGTGGTAGCAGTAGTGGTAGTAGTAGTAGTGGTAGTAGTAGTAGTGGTAGCAGTAGTGGTAGTAGTAGTAGTGGTAGTAGTAGTAGTGGTAGCAGTAGTGGTAGTAGTAGTAGTGGTAGTAGTAGTGTGCCATGTTCGGACATAATCATAGTTATTAAGTAGCATTCTCTTTGGCCATTCACCCGGCACTGGTTCCCCAAGTCGAGTCAGTCTTGTGGCTGAGCGGTTTCTTCTCCCAGAAGACGGTCTCAGGAAGGGCTGAGGAATCACCATGGGCGTTCGTAATTACTCAACTAGGGAGCCTTGTTAAATGCAATCCCCTGATAGAAGACCCAGTATCTTTGTTTATTGTGAGCTGTAACGTGTGATCACTTAAGCTACCACTGGACTTTCTGGACTTAAGCTGGAAGCCATACTCCAGGAGTGGACTGTGTTTGTCGAAGACATTGCGGGCTATAATGACTGACGACATTCGGCTAAGTCATTAATAATGAGAGCATAAGATAATGATCGTCCTTTCCTGATCTCAACACGAGCCCAAGCAACCAAAACCTTCAGGTATAATTAATTAACTAGAGAGGCCAGGTAAAATCCACTACTCATTACGTCGTTCGTAAAACAGTGTCCCGTCCATGACCAAGGCAGGTAGGGACCCGAGTGACATGTACAGTGTTGGTATAGAAGTGAAGTGGCCGAGCTCTGAGGAGTGTGTTGAAGTGTTGCATCAAGGTGCAGTGTATATACCACTGTGTCAGTCCATTGTCTCCCCCGCAGGATCATTCAGTCTGATACTGAACCAGGAACCAGGTCTCAACAAGGACATCATACTGGTAAGTGTAACCGGGTCCAGAGTGCCTGGTTTACAGAGTCCACTGTAGATAGGCACCACACACTTCATCCTTGTATGGATAGTCACCTTACTCATTATCCTTGTAAGGATAGTCGCCTTACTCACTATCCTTGTAAGGATAGTCACCTCACTCACTCTCCTTGTAAGGACAGTCACCTCACTCACTATCCTTGTAAGGAAAGGCATCGCTGGGTTTTCCTTAATAAGTTTATCGTATGGAGATGACAAGCTAATTTATACTGAGAGATTTTTAAGACAATGAAGTCAACAACAACAGCAGCAGCAGCAGCTTCACCAACAGCTGCACCAGCAGTAACAACTACACCAGCAGCAACAACTACACCGACAGCAACAACTGCACCAGCAGTAGCAGTCGCACCAGTAGCAGCAGCTGCGCCAGCAACAGTAGCTGCTGCAGCAACAGAAGCATAACCAGCATCTGCACAAGCAACAGCAGCTGAAGCAACAACAGCAAGTGTAGCAGTACCAGCAGCTGTTGCAGCAACAGCAGCCGCAACAACAGCTGCAGCTGGTCCAGGACAGACTTTCCAAGCAAGTCTACCAGGCTCAAGTTAGAGTATGTAGGAGAGAGGGAGATTATTTCCCAGTAAAAGTAGGCCTTAGACAAGGATGTATGTCACCGTGGTTGTTCAATACATTCATAGATGGAGTTGTCAGAAGTGAATGCTCGGGTGTTGGCAAGAGGTGTGGGGTTAAAAGATAAAGATCTAACACAAAGTGGGAGTTGTCACAGTTGCTCTTTGCTGATGACACTGTGCTTATGGGAGATTCTGAAGAGAAGTTGCAGAGGTTGGTGGATGAATTTGGTAAGATATGTAAAAGAAGAAAATTAAAAATGAATATAGGAAAGAGTAAAGTTATGAGGGTAACAACAAATTAGGTAACGGAAGATTGGATATCAGATTGGAGGGAGAGAGTATGGAGGAGGTGAATGTATTCAGATATTTAGGAGTGCACGTGTCAGCAGACGAGTCTATGAAAGATGAGGTGAATCATAAAGCTGACGAGAGGAAAAAGGTGAGTAGTGGACTGAGGAGTCTGTGGAGACAAAGAACTTCGTCCATGGAAGCAAAGAGGGGGAATGTATGAGAGTATAGCTATACCAACGTTCTTATATGGGTGTGAAACATGTGTGGTGAATGTTGCAGCGAGGAGAAGGCTGGAGGCAGTGGAGATGTGATGTCTGAGGGCAATGTGTGGTGTGAATATAATGCAGAGAATTCGTAGTTTGGAAATTAGAAGAAGGTGCGGGATTACCAAAACTATTATCCAGAGGGCTGAGAAAGGCTTGTTGAGGTGGTTGGGACATGCAGAGAGAATGGAACAAAACAGAATGACTTCGAGAGTGTATAAATCTGTAGTGGATGGAAGGCAGGGTAGAGGTCGGCCAAGGTAAGGTTTGAGGGAGGGGGTAAAGAAGGTTTTGTGTGCAAGGGGCTTGAACTTCCAGCAAGCATGCATGAACATGTTAGATAGGAGCAAATGGAGACAAATGGTTTTTAGGATTTGTCGTGCTGTTGGAGTGTGAGCAGGGTAATATTTATGAGGGGAGTCAGAGAAACCGGCAGGCCGGACTCAAGACCGGCCTGCCGGTTTCAAAGTGCCTGCACTCCTTCAGGGTGCCTGCACTCCTTCAGGGTGCCTGCACTCCTTCAGGGTGCCTGCACTCCTTCAGGGTGCCTGCACTCTGAAGGACGGGTGTTAATGTTCCAGTTTTATAACTGTAGTGTAAGTGCGTCTCTGGCAAGACAGTGATGGAGTGAATAATAGTGAAAAATTTTCTTTTTTGGGCCACCCTGCCTTGGTGGGAGACGGCCGATGTGTTAGTATATAAATAATTATTATTATTATTATTACTAATATTATTACTGTCATTATTAATAATAGATAAATAAATATATAACTAGAGAGATAGATAGATAGATAGATAGATAGACAGATAGATAAACAGATAGATAGATAGATAGATAGATAGATAGAGATAGATACCTCTTCATCCAGGGAGGTACTTCTCGCTGAATGGGTCCTCGGTAGTGACAGTTCAGTACAATGACTGTCATGATGATGCTGATTGATGTGATGGTCATGACAGCTGTCAGATATATACCTGTAAGAGAGAATTCAACACCTGAGTCATGACAGCTGTCAGATATATACCTGTAAGAGAGAATTCAACACCTGAGTCATGACAGCTGTCAGATATATACCTGTAAGAGAGAATTCAACACCTGAGTCATGACAGCTGTCAGATATATACCTGTAAGAGAGAATTCAACACCTGAGTCATGACAGCTGTCAGATATATACCTGTAAGAGAGAATTCAACACCTGAGTCATGACAGCTGTCAGATATATATCTGTAAGTGAGAGAGCAACACTTCAGTCATGATAGCCATCATATACATATACCTGTAAGTTAGAAAGTAACACCTGAGTCATGACAGCTGTCAGGTATATACCTGTGTGAGAGAGAGAGAGAGAGAGAGAGAGAGAGAGAGAGATCAACACACAAGTCATAACAGCTGTCAGGTATATATCTCCTTTAGCATTTCAGACATACTGGCCCCCTTCAGCAGCTCTGTGATTCTTCACCTTTGCTTGTATAGGTAGCATCTCTCTCTTTCTAGTTTGCATCTTCTCTTCTTTTTCTGAAAGGAATGCCTTGAGCATATCTCAAGTGCCACAGAGTTAATTCTTTTTATATACTGGTTCTCATTCGTGTTGTTTAGGATATCGACTCTGTTTCATATAGGACGTGGTCGACTTGTTCCCATTGTTTGTTTCTGTTATTAAAGCTGAATTTTGTGAAGACACCCTCATGACTGATCACATTTTGCTGGTCAGGAGCCCTGTGCATACATGTCTGTACCTCTATTATGTTGTGAACTGAGTGTATTGTCTTTGATACTGTTATATTTCGTATGAGATCATCATTATCAGTGAAGATGAGGTCGAGTGTTGTTGGCTCCAGTATTTGCTAGATTAGAGTGAATTTGTTGCAGAGATTTAATAGCTCATGTGCGGGAGAGTTTTCATCTGAGTTGCCTTTTGGGGTTATCTTTGCTTTAACATTATTTTCCACATTCTTCCATTTTAAATTTCTTAAACTGAAATCACCCAGCAACAAGGTATTTGGTGCCTGGGCTGGAAGATTTTCCAGACAGTTGTCAATTTCTCAAAAGCTGCTCCTTGAATTACTGGAAAGATGTATCCGGAGGCTTGTATACAACCACTATGACCAGGTTTGGCTTTTCAGTCTTTACTGCCAAAACTTCAACTGCACTGTTTGTAGTGCTTAGTAATTTCCAGCAAATGAGTGACTTTCTGACACACAGGCCAACACCCCCTTGTTGCCTGTTCTTTCTGTCGTATCTGAATAAGTAATACTCTGGTATCCATATTTCGTTGTCAAAGTGATCCTTTATCCGCTTCTCTGTGAAAGCCGCAAATATTGCATTTGGCTCTGAAAGCAGTCCACTGATGAAAGGTATTTTGTTGCTGGTTGATGGCTTTAGGCCCTGTATATTTACAAATACAAATGATGTCGTAGTATTTGCTTATTGTGGGCTTTATTTGTTAGCACTAATGTCTATTGTTGTGTGGTGGAGGGCACTGACGGTGCCTCTACTCCAACAAGGTCCCGAGGTGGGTTAGTATTTCTGTCATTTCCTGCCAGTTTTTTTCTCCTTCCTGGCGCTAAAAAATCTCTTTCCATGGAGTGGTTGTAACTACCTTGGTTTGTTCCTCAGGTTTGTTTGATCTGTACCTTCTGATCCCTTTCAGATGGTGTTCCTGACAGTGTGTTGCAACATTGTCTTTCATGCACTAAAGGGTAATACTTTCCAGAGTGAAACTGTTTACAAGGAAATTAAATACATACTCATTTGGTCATGAGATTCCAGCATTTTTTTTTTTTGATGGTCAAAATTAAACGTCCCATTTGTTTTTCCAGATATTCCATACCTACAGATACTCCAAGCATAGAATCTGCACAAACTTGTTTCTGGGTTCCTTACCAGGGCAGGTTTTTCTGACCTTCCCTCCGACCCCACTATCTTCAGCACCTGTACCAGCATCAGCACCACCAACAGTTGTATCTAATGCTATATCGACACATCCCCCGAAACATCCGGAGCATTTTTGATACCGCCAACTGGAGCATTACTTTGTATTCGTACATCTTCAACGTTTAGGTTTGTACCGGTGTCTTCAGGGATACCAGGACCACTATCACCAACTGGTGCACAGACTCGCATTTGTTTACAACCACTGTCTAGGAAGGTAGCGCCAGGAGTCGATAGTACCAGCTGCAACACTGTCTTCAACCACTAAGTATGCCCTGCTTTCTAATTCCTTTGTGTTGTTGTACCAAGGTGCACTGACTACGTCCTCTCCTTATTCTTCACTTTCCCAGTTGTCATGTATACTGTCATTTTCACCATAAGGGACGTTACTTTTGTTAGTGTTCCAGTTTCACCATAAAGGACATTACTTTTGTTAGTGTTCCAGTTTCACCATAAGGGACGTTACTTTTGTTAGTGTTCCAGTTTCACCATAAGGGACATTACTTTTGTTAGTGTTCCAGTTTCACCATAAGGGACATTACTTTTGTTAGTGTTCCAGTTTCACCATAAGGGACATTACTTTTGTTAGTGTTCCAGTTTCACCATAAGGGACATTACTTTTGTTAGTGCTCTAAGTCACTTGTTCCCTCCAGGCTAGGGTACTATTGTATACTGACGGCCTCCTTCAAGGCAGGCGAAACTACTGAGCTGGAAAAGATTCAAAGAATTTTCACTGCTTGTAAACATTCAATCACGCGTCTGACCTACTGGGAACACTTTCAAACACACCCAGAAACACTTGCCTACTTCAATACCTGCGCTGGTAGAGCTAGAAATATTGGTGCATGAAACACGGCATCACTTCTGGCGGAGGTACCATTGTGACGAACACATGTTTGGACTGAAAGCGTTGTTAC
>NC_091334.1:29313573-29318573 GCF_038502225.1 Cherax quadricarinatus
CACCTCCAGCTTCACCATTACTGTCTCCCAGGACAGCACCTCCAGCTTCACCATTACTGTCTCCCAGGACAGCCCCTCCAGCTTCACCATTACTGTCTCCCAGGACAGCACCTCCAGCTTGACCATTACTGTCTCCCAGGACAGCACCTCCAGCTTCACCATTACTGTCTCCCAGGACAGCACCTCCAGCTTCACCATTACTGTCTCCCAGGACAGCACCTCCAGCTTCACCATTACTGTCTCCCAGGACAGCACCTCCAGCTTCACCATTACTGTCTCCCAGGACAGCACCTCCAGCTTCACCATTACTGTCTCCCAGGACAGCACCTCCAGCTTCACCATTACTGTCTCCCAGGACAGCACCTCCAGCTTCACCATTACTGTCTCCCAGGACAGCACCTCCAGCTTCACCATTACTGTCTCCCAGGACAGCACCTCCAGCTTCACCATTACTGTCTCCCAGGACAGCACCTCCAGCTTCACCATTACTGTCTCCCAGGACAGCACCTCCAGCTTCACCATTACTGTCTCCCAGGACAGCACCTCCAGCTTCACCATTACTGTCTCCCAGGACAGCACCTCCAGCTTCACCATTACTGTCTCCCAGGACAGCACCTCCAGCTTCACCATTACTGTCTCCCAGGACAGCACCTCCAGCTTCACCATTACTGTCTCCCAGGACAGCACCTCCAGCTTCACCATTACTGTCTCCCAGGACAGCACCTCCAGCTTCACCATTACTGTCTCCCAGGACAGCACCTCCAGCTTCACCATTACTGTCTCCCAGGACAGCACCTCCAGCTTCACCATTACTGTCTCCCAGGACAGCACCTCCAGCTTCACCATTACTGTCTCCCAGGACAGCACCTCCAGCTTCACCATTACTGTCTCCCAGGACAGCACCTCCAGCTTCACCATTACTGTCTCCCAGGACAGCACCTCCAGCTTCACCATTACTGTCTCCCAGGACAGCACCTCCAGCTTCACCATTACTGTCTCCCAGGACAGCACCTCCAGCTTGACCATTACTGTCTCCCAGGACAGCACCTCCAGCTTCACCATTACTGTCTCCCAGGACAGCACCTCCAGCTTCACCATTACTGTCTCCCAGGACAGCACCTCCAGCTTCACCATTACTGTCTCCCAGGACAGCACCTCCAGCTTCACCATTACTGTCTCCCAGGACAGCACCTCCAGCTTCACCATTACTGTCTCCCAGGACAGCCCCTCCAGCTTCACCATTACTGTCTCCCAGGACAGCACCTCCAGCTTGACCATTACTGTCTCCCAGAACAGCACCTCCAGCTTCACCATTACTGTCTCCCAGGACAGCACCTCCAGCTTCACCATTACTGTCTCCCAGGACAGCACCTCCAGCTTCACCATTACTGTCTCCCAGGACAGCCCCTCCAGCTTCACCATTACTGTCTCCCAGGACAGCACCTCCAGCTTCACCATTACTGTCTCCCAGAACAGCACCTCCAGCTTCACCATTACTGTCTCCCAGGACAGCACCTCCAGCTTCACCATTACTGTCTCCCAGAACAGCACCTCCAGCTTCACCATTACTGTCTCCCAGGACAGCACCTCCAGCTTCACCATTACTGTCTCCCAGAACAGCACCTCCAGCTTCACCATTACTGTCTCCCAGGACAGCCCCTCCAGTTTCACCATTACTGTCTCCCAGAACAGCACCTCCAGCTTCACCATTACTGTCTCCCAGGACAGCACCTCCAGCTTCACCATTACTGTCTCCCAGGACAGCACCTCCAGCTTCACCATTACTGTCTCCCAGGACAGCACCTCCAGCTTCACCATTTCTGTCTCCCAGGAGAGCACCTCCAGCTTGACCATTACTGTCTCCCAGGACAGCACCTCCAGCTTCACCATTACTGTCTCCCAGGACAGCACCTCCAGCTTCACCATTACTGTCTCCCAGGACAGCACCTCCAGCTTCACCATTACTGTCTCCCAGGACCGCACCTCCAGCTTCACCATTACTGTCTCCCAGGACAGCACCTCCAGCTTCACCATTACTGTCTCCCAGGACAGCACCTCCAGCTTGACCATTACTGTCTCCCAGGACAGCACCTCCAGCTTCACCATTACTGTCTCCCAGGACAGCACCTCCAGCTTCACCATTACTGTCTCCCAGGACAGCCCCTCCAGCTTGACCATTACTGTCTCCCAGGACAGCACCTCCAGCTTCACCATTACTGTCTCCCAGGACAGCACCTCCAGCTTGACCTTTACTGTCTCCCAGGACAGCACCTCCAGCTTCACCATTACTGTCTCCCAGGACAGCACCTCCAGCTTCACCATTACTGTCTCCCAGGACAGCACCTCCAGCTTGACCATTACTGTCTCCCAGGACAGCACCTCCAGCTTCACCATTACTGTCTCCCAGGACAGCACCTCCAGCTTCACCATTACTGTCTCCCAGGACAGCACCTCCAGCTTGACCATTACTGTCTCCCAGGACAGCACCTCCAGCTTCACCATTACTGTCTCCCAGGACAGCACCTCCAGCTTCACCATTACTGTCTCCCAGGACAGCACCTCCAGCTTCACCATTACTGTCTCCCAGGACAGCACCTCCAGCTTGACCATTACTGTCTCCCAGGACAGCACCTCCAGCTTGACCATTACTGTCTCCCAGGACAGCACCTCCAGCTTCACCATTACTGTCTCCCAGGACAGCACCTCCTGCTTCACCATTACTGTTTCCCAGGACAGCACCTCCAGCTTCACCATTACTGTCTCCCAGGACAGCACCTCCAGCTTCACCATTACTGTCTCCCAGGATAGCACCTCCAGCTTCACCATTACTGTCTCCCAGGACAGCACCTCCAGCTTGACCATTACTGTCTCCCAGGACAGCACCTCCAGCTTCACCATTACTGTCTCCCAGGACAGCACCTCCAGCTTCACCATTACTGTCTCCCAGGACAGCACCTCCAGCTTCACCATTACTGTCTCCCAGGACAACACCTCCACCTTGACCATTACTGTCTCCCAGGACAGCACCTCCAGCTTCACCATTACTGTCTCCCAGGACAGCACCTCCAGCTTCACCATTACTGTCTCCCAGGACAGCACCTCCAGCTTGACCATTACTGTCTCCCAGGACAGCACCTCCAGCTTCACCATTACTGTCTCCCAGGACAGCACCTCCAGCTTCACCATTACTGTCTCGCAGGACAGCACCTCCAGCTTCACCATTACTGTCTCCCAGGACAGCACCTCCAGCTTCACCATTACTGTCTCCCAGGACAGCACCTCCAGCTTCACCATTACTGTCTCCCAGGACAGCACCTCCAGCTTCACCATTACTGTCTCCCAGGACAGCACCTCCAGCTTCACCATTACTGTCTCCCAGGACAGCACCTCCAGCTTCACCATTACTGTCTCCAAGGACAGTACCTCCAGCTTCACCATTACTGTCTCCCAGGACAGCACCTCCAGCTTCACCATTACTGTCTCCCAGGACAGCACCTCCAGCTTCACCATTACTGTCTCCCAGGACAGCACCTCCAGCTTCACCATTACTGTCTCCCAGGACAGCACCTCCAGCTTCACCATTACTGTCTCCCAGGACAGCACCTCCAGCTTCACCATTACTGTCTCCCAGGACAGCACCTCCTGCTTGACCATTACTGTCTCCCAGGACAGCACCTCCAGCTTCACCATTACTGTCTCCCAGGACAGCACCTCCAGCTTGACCATAACTGTCTCCCAGGACAGCACCTCCAGCTTCACCATTACTGTCTCCCAGGACAGCACCTCCAGCTTCACCATTACTGTCTCCCAGGACAGCACCTCCAGCTTCACCATTACTGTCTCCCAGGACAGCACCTCCAGCTTCACCATTACTGTCTCCCAGGACAGCACCTCCAGCTTCACCATTACTGTCTCCCAGGACAACACCTCCAGCTTCACCATTACTGTCTCCCAGGACAGCACCTCCAGCTTCACCATTACTGTCTCCCAGGACAGCACCTCCAGCTACACCATTACTGTTTCCCAGGACAGCACCTCCAGCTTCACCATTACTGTCTCCCAGGACAGCACCTCCAGCTTCACCATTACTGTCTCCCAGGACAGCCCCTCCAGCTTGACCATTACTGTCTCCCAGGACAGCACCTCCAGCTTGACCATTACTGTCTCCCAGGACAGCACCTCCAGCTTCACCATTACTGTCTCCCAGGACAGCACCTCCAGCTTCACCATTACTGTCTCCCAGGACAGCACCTCCAGCTTCACCATTACTGTCTCCCAGGACAGCCCCTCCAGCTTGACCATTACTGTCTCCCAGGACAGCACCTCCAGCTTCACCATTACTGTCTCCCAGGACAGCACCTCCAGCTTGACCATTACTGTTTCCCAGGACAGCACCTCCAGCTTCACCATTACTGTCTCCCAGGACAGCACCTCCAGCTTCACCATTACTGTCTCCCAGGACAGCACCTCCAGCTTGACCATTACTGTCTCCCAGGACAGCACCTCCAGCTTGACCATTACTGTCTCCCAGGACAGCACCTCCAGCTTGACCATTACTGTTTCCCAGGACAGCACCTCCAGCTTCACCATTACTGTCTCCCAGGACAGCACCTCCAGCTTCACCATTACTGTCTCCCAGGACAGCCCCTCCAGCTTCACCATTACTGTCTCCCAGGACAGCACCTCCAGCTTCACCATTACTGTCTCCCAGGACAGCCCCTCCAGCTTCACCATTACTGTCTCCCAGGACAGCCCCTCCAGCTTCACCATTACTGTCTCCCAGGACAGCCCCTCCAGCTTCACCATTACTGTCTCCCAGGACAGCCCCTCCAGCTTCACCATTACTGTCTCCCAGGACAGCCCCTCCAGCTTCACCATTACTGTCTCCCAGGACAGCCCCTCCAGCTTCACCATTACTGTCTCCCAGGACAGCACCTCCAGCTTCACCATTACTGTCTCCCAGGACAGCACCTCCAGCTTCACCATTACTGTCTCCCAGG
>NC_091334.1:29323573-29413573 GCF_038502225.1 Cherax quadricarinatus
AGCTTCTTCACCTCCTCCTTGGTTATATGTACCTCATCCAGCACTTGCTGGTGTACCCCCCTGTTCTGATTTCCTGGAGTCCTACTGCTTTCCACTGTAAATACCTCTTTAAATCTCGTGTTGAGCTCCTCACATACCTCTCGGTCGTTTCTTGTGAATTCCCCATCACCCTTCCTCAGTCTGATTACCTGGTCCTTGACTGTTGTTTTCCTCCTGATGTGGCTGTACAACAGCTTCGGGTTAGTCTTTACTTTTGATGCTATGTCATTTTCATATTGTCTCTGAGCCTCCCTTCTTATCTTTGCATATTCGTTTCTGGCTCTTCGGCTGATTTCTTTATTTTCCTGAGTTCTCTGTCTTCTGTACCTTTTCCATTCTCTAGTACACCTAGTTTTTGCCTCCCTACACCTTTGGGTGAACCAAGGATTCGTTCTGTTCTTCCCATTATTTCTGTTTCCCTTGGGAACAAACCTCTCCTCTGCCTCCTTGCAATTTGTTGCCACACAGTCCATCATTTCTTGTACTGGTTTTCCTGTCAGTTCCCTCTCCCACTGAATGTCTTGAAGGAAGTTCCTCATGCCTGAGTAGTTCCCTCTTTTAAAGTTTGGTTTTTCCCAGCCTATTCCTGCTACTCTCTCCACTTGGAGCTCAACTATGTAGTCGAAGCACAGAACCACATGTTCACTAGCTCCCAGGGGCCTTTCATACATGATACCCTCGATGTCCGAACTACTCAAGGTGAATACAAGGTCCAGCCTTCTGGTTCATCCTCTCCTCTCTCTCTGGTAGTGTCTCTAACATGTTGATGCATGAGGTTTTCCAGTACCACATCCATGATCTTGGCTCTCCATGTTTCGGGACCCCCATGGGGCTCCAGGTTTTCCCAGTCAATCTCCTTGTGATTGAAATCACCCATAACTAGTAACTTTGCTCCCCCCATGTGTGCTCTCCTGGCCACCTCGGCTAGTGTGTCGATCATTGCTCTGTTGCTCTCATCGTATTCTTCTCTTGACCTCCTGACCTCTTGACCCCCCTATTCTCCGAAAATTTTCCAGCTGAGTCATGTCGTCTTCTCCTATTGCTTTCATGATGCTTTCAATTGCTTTTTTCCCCTTGTTTTCTTGCTTCATATGTTTCCCCTTCAACTTCCTGGAGCCCATACACAAAGACTGACCTCACCGTTTCATTCTCCCACTGCATATCCCTGTGTATCCCCTCATTTAATTTGGTTTCCTCCACTGCAGCTTTCCTTTCTTCAGTTTCAATGGCTAATGTACTTGGGCTCAGTGGCCTGTCATTTTCCCTTCTCGGCTTTCCTTGGGCTCTGTTGTTGTCTGTTAGGGCCTCCACATAAAGCTTTGCTCTTTCATTTACTACAGTCTCCTCTGATAGAGCCTCTCCATGCAGTTGTGCCCCTTCTTTCCCTACAGTCCCCTTATTTGTGACTGAGGTAGCAGTCTCTGTTGTCAATCCCAAAATGTTCTTTAGTTCTTTAGGCTGTTTCAGATTTTTCAGTTCCTCTTCTAAACTCTGTATCCTGGCCTCTGCTGCTTTGACATGCACCTACCACTTCCTGCTTTCCATATCTATCCTCTCTTCCATTCTCATGCTAAGTTCTTCTAGTTTCTTTTCCCATTCATGATCCCTTTTTATGAGCTCTGCTGCCCAATCTTCCTTTGCAGCTTCCTCCTCCTGTCCCTTGGTTTTTCATGTTGCTCTCTGGCAACCCATTTTTGTTTTATCCTGATTGCCTCAGAGTGGAAAACCTATGTAGTTCTGTATGTTAGGTTAGTAGTGTGTATGTCAGAGTGTGGGGGGGGAGGTAGTGGAGGAACTGTGGCTATGTGGGAGAGGAGTGGGGAGGGGTGGGGAGGGGGAGGATGAACGGGGGAGGGGAGTGTGTACGAAAGAGGGGAGGGATCAGGGGAAGTAGTGAGATGTCGGTGGTGAGGGGGGGAGTGTATGTGTGAGTCTGGATATGGATATATGTGTGTGAATGTGTGTGTGTGTGTGTGTGTGTGTGTGTGTGTGTATGTGTGTGTGTGTGTGTGTGTGTGTGTGTGTGTGTGTGTGTGTGTGTGTGTGTGTGTGTGTGTGTGTGTGTGTGTGTGTGTGTGTAATTTTGTGTGGAATTACGTGTGGGTTTATTATGTACTGAAAGGTAGGTGGCTTGTGCGTTGTAATGTAGAGTCTCAGTGGTCCGTGGCTGCCCACTTCTTGTGACCTGACCCCCAACCTCCTGGGACTTGACCGGCACGTACTTACAGTGTACTCACCTAGTTGTACTCACCTAGTTGAGGTTGCGGGGGTCGAGTCCGAGCTCCTGGCCCCGCCTCTTCACTGATCGCCACTAGGTCACTCTCCCTGAGCCGTGAGCTTTATCGTACCTCTGCTTAAAGCTATGTATGGATCCTGCCTCCACTACATCGCTTCCCAAACTATTCCACTTACTGACTACTCTGTGGCTGAAGAAATACTTCCTAACATCCCTGTGATTCATCTGTGTCTTTAGCTTCCAACTGTGTCCCCTTGTTACTGTGTCCAATCTCTGGAACATCCTGTTTTTGTCCACCTTGTCAATTCCTCTCAGTATTTTGTATGTCGTTATCATGTCCCCCCTATCTCTCCTGTCCTCCAGTGTCGTCAGGTTGATTTCCCTTAACCTCTCCTCGTAGGACATACCTCTTAGCTCTGGGACTAGTCTTGTTGCAAACCTTTGCACTTTCTCTAGTTTCTTTACGTGCTTGGCTAGGTGTGGGTTCCAAACTGGTGCCGCATACTCCAATATGGGCCTAACGTATACGGTGTACAGGGTCCTGAACGATTCCTTATTAAGATGTCGGAATGCTGTTCTGAGGTTTGCTAGGCGCCCATATGCTGCAGCAGTTATTTCGTTGATGTGCGCTTCAGGAGATGTGCCTGGTGTTATACTCACCCCAAGATCTTTTTCCTTGAGTGAGGTTTGTAGTCTCTGACCCCCTAGACTGTACTCCGTTTGCGGCCTTCTTTGCCCTTCCCCAATCTTCATGACTTTGCACTTGGTGGGATTGAACTCCAGGAGCCAATTGCTGGACCAGTTCTGCAGCCTGTCCAGATCCCTTTGTAGTTCTGCCTGGTCTTCGATCGAGTGTATTCTTCTCATCAACTTCACGTCATCTGCAAACAGGGACACCTCAGAGTCTATTCCTTCCGTCATGTCGTTCACAAATACCAGAAACAGCACTGGTCCTAGGACTGACCCCTGCGGGACCCCGCTGGTCACAGGTGCCCACTCTGACACCTCGCCACGTACCATGACTCGCTGCTGTCTTCCTGACAAGTATTCCCTGATCCATTGTAGTGCCTTCCCTGTTATCCCTGCTTGGTCCTCCAGTTTTTGCACCAATCTCTTGTGTGGAACTGTGTCAAACGCCTTCTTGCAGTCCAAGAAAATGCAATCCACCCACCCCTCTCTCTCTTGTCTTACTGCTGTCACCATGTCATAGAACTCCAGTAGGTTTGTGACACAGGATTTCCCGTCCCTGAAACCATGCTGGCTGCTGTTGATGAGATCATTCCTTTCTAGGTGTTCCACCACTCTTCTCCTGATAATCTTCTCCATGATTTTGCATACTATACATGTCAGTGACACTGGTCTGTAGTTTAATGCTTCATGTCTGTCTCCTTTTTTAAAGATTGGGACTACATTTGCTGTCTTCCATGCCTCAGGCAATCTCCCTGTTTCGATAGATGTATTGAATATTGTTGTTAGGGGTACACATAGCGCCTCTGCTCCCTCTCTCAATACCCATGGGGAGATGTTATCTGGCCCCATTGCCTTTGAGGTGTGTGTGTGTGTGTGTGTGTGTGTGTGTGTGTGTGTGTGTGTGTGTGTGTGTGTGTATGTGTATGTGTGTGTGTGTGTGTGTGTGTATGTGTGTGTGTGTGTGTGTGTGTGTGTGTGCATGTATGTGTATGTGTATGTGTGTGTGTATGTGTGTGTGTGTGTATGTATGTGTGTGTGTGTGTGTGTGTGTGTGTGTGTGTGTTTGTGTATGTGTGTGTGTATATGTGTGTGTGTGTGTGTGTGTGTGTGTGTGTGTGTGTGTGTTTGTGTATGTGTGTATATATATGTGTGTGTGTGTGTGTGTGTGTGTGTGTGTGTGTGTGTGTGTGTGTGTGTGTGTGTGTGTGTGTGTGTGTGTGTGTGTGTGTGTGTGTGTGTGTGTGTGTGTGTGTGTGTGTGTGTGTGTGTGTGTGTGTGTGTGCATAATTATGTGTCGAATTATGTGTGGGTTTATTATGTGTCTGAAAAGTAGGTGGCTTGTGCTTGGAGTGTAATGTGGATTCTCAGTTGTCACTTGTGTCCACAACCTCTTGTGACCTGACTCCCACCCTCCTGAGACTTACGCTCACCTACTTACAATGTTGTCTATGCTTGACCTGTGTGTGTGTGTGTGTGTGTACTCACCTAATTGTACTCACCTAATTGTGGTTGCAGGGGTCGAGACTCAACTCCTGGCCCCGCCTCTTCACTGATAGCTACTGGGTCCTCTCTCTCTCTGCTTCCTGAGCTTTGTCATACCTCTTCTTAAAACTATGTATGGTTCCTGCCTCAACTACTTCACTTGCTAGGCTATTCCACTTGCTGACAACTCTATGACTGAAGAAATACTTCCTAACGTCCCTGTGACTCGTCTGAGTCTTCAGCTTCCAGTTGTGACCCCTTGTCCCTGTGACTCGTCTGAGTCTTCAGCTTCCAGTTGTGACCCCTTGTCCCTGTGTCCCCTCTCTGGAACATCCTATCTCTGTCCACCTTGTCTATTCCCTGCAGTATCTTGTATGTCGTTATCATGTCTCCCCTGACCCTTCTGTCCTCCAGTGTCGTCAGTCCGATTTCCCTTAACCTTTCCTCGTACGACATTCCCTTGAGCTCTGGGACTAGCCTTGTTGCAAACCTTTGTACTTTCTCTAACTTCTTGACGTGCTTGACCAGGTGTGGGTTCCAGACTGGTGCTGCATACTCCAGTATGGGCCTAACATACACAGTGTACAGTGTCTTGAACGATTCCTTATTAAGGTATCGGAACGCTATTCTCAGGTTTGCCAGGCGCCCGTATGCTGCAGCAGTTATTTGGTTGATGTGTGCCTCCGGTGATGTGCTCGGTGTTAAGGTCACCCCAAGGTCTTTCTCCCTGAATGAGGTCTGTAGTCTTTGTCCACCTAGCCTATACTCTGTCTGCGGTCTTTTTTGCCCCTCCCCAATCTTCATGACTTTGCATTTGGCTGGATTGAATTCGAGAAGCCAGTTACTGGACCACATGTCCAGCCTGTCCAGGTCTCTTTGCAGTCCTGCCTCATCCTCGCCGGATTTAATTCTTCTCATCAACTTCACGTCATCTGCGAACAGGGACACTTCAGAGTCTATTCCTTCCATCATGTCGTTCACATATATCAAAAATAGCACTGGTCCTAGAACTGACCCCTGTGGGACCCCGCTCGTAACAGGCGCCCACTGTGATACCTCTTCACGTACCATGACTCGTTGCTGCCTCCCTGTCAGGTATTCCCTTATCCATTGCAGTGCCCTCCCTTTAACATGCGCCTGATCCTCACCTTCTGCACTAATCTCTTGTGGGGAACTGTGTCAAAGGCCTTTCTGCAGTCTAGGAAAACGCAATCTACCCACCCCTCTCTCTCGTGGCTTACTTCTGTTACCTTGTCATAAAACCCCAGGAGGTTTGTGATACAAGATTTGCCTTCCATGAACCCATGCTGGTTTTCATTTATAATCTTCTTCCTTTCCAGGTGTTCGACCACTCTCCTCCTGATAATCTTCTCCATGACTTTGCACACAATACATGTCAGAGACACAGGTCTGTAGTTTAGTGCCTCGTTTCTGTTTCCTTTCTTAAATATGGGGACTACATTAGCTGTCTTCCATTTCTCAGGTAGTTGCCCAGTTTCAAGGGATGTGTTGAAGATTGTGGTTAGAGGTATGCACAGCATCTCTGCTCCTTCTCTAAGGACCCATGGGGAGATGTTGTCCGGTCCCATCGCCTTTGAGGTGTCAAGGTCACTTAAGAGCTTCTTCACCTCCTCCTCAGTTGTTCGTATGTCATCCAACACTTGTTGGTATATTCCCTCTTGATGTTCCCTTCTGTGCTGTCTTCCCACAGCCCTTCCTGTCTCTACTGTAAAAACTTCCTTAAATCTCCTGTTCAGCTCCTCACATACCTCCTGATCATTTCTTGTGAGTTCTCCACCTTCTGTCCTTAATCTGATCACCTGGTCTTTGACTGTTGTCTTCCTCCTGATGTGGCTATACAACAGTTTCGGGTCAGTCTTGATTCTCGATGCTATGTCATTTTCATACTGTCGCTGGGCCTCCCTCCTTACCTGTGCATACTCATTCCTGGCTCTGCGACTGGTCTCCCTATTTTCGTGTGTTCTCTGCCTTCTGTACTTTTTCCATTCTCTATTGCACTTTGTTTTTGCCTCCTTACACCGTCGGGTAAACCAGGGGCTCGTTCTGGTCTTCCCGTTGTTACTGTTGCCCTTGGGAATAAACCTTTCCACTGCCTCCTTGCATTTTGTTGTTACATATTCCATCATTTCATTTACTGGCTTTCCTGCCAGTTCTCTGTCCCACTGGACCTCCCGTAGGAAGTTCTTCAACCCTATGTAGTCCCCTCTTTTATAGTCAGGCTTTTCCCATTCAACTCCTGTTATTCTCTCCACTTGCAGCTCTACTGTGTATTCAAAGCACAGAACCACGTGGTCGCTAGCTCCTAGGGGACTCTCATACTTGATGTCCTCAATGTCTGAGCTGCTCAGGGTGAACACAAGGTCCAATCTTGCTGGTTCATCCTCCCCTCTCACTCTGGTATTGTCCTTAACATGTTGGTGCATGAGGTTTTCCAGCACCAAGTCCAACATCCTGGCTCTCCATGTTTCGGGACCCCCAAGTGGCTCCAGGTTTTCCCAGTCAATCTCCCTGTGGTTGAAATCCCCCATAACCAGCAACTTTGCTCTGCTGGAATGAGCTCTTCTTGCCACCTCAGCAAGTGTGTCCACCATTGCTCTGTTGCTCTCTTCATATTCCTCTCTTGGCCTCCTGCAGTTCTGTGGTGGATTATACATCACTGCAATGACCACTTTGTGTTCCCCAGACTGAAGTGTACGTGCTATGTAGTCTCTTTCTCCCGTCTCATCTATGCCTTCCATTTTCTCGAATTTCCATCTGTTTTTTACGAGCAGAGCAACCCCACCTCCCCTCCTGCCCCTTCTATCTTTCCTCATGATCTGGTATCCTGGTGGGAAGATTGCATCTGTTTTTGTCTCCGTGAGTTTTGTTTCTGTAACTGCTATGATGTCTGGGGACTTCTCATTGATTCTTTCTTGCCATTCCTCATGTGTATTCGTTAATCCATCTGCATTTGTGTATCAAACCTTCAACTTCTGTTCTAATACTCTAACTGTGGTGTGCGGGAGGTGGAAACAGAGGGATCGTTGTGTGATGGTTGGTTTGGATTGTTCAGTTGCCTTGGGGGTGTCGTGGCTGGAGTCCTTCTGCAGGTGTTTCTGGGGGGTGTGCTTGTCCTTCCATTTGATCCTGGGTTATTCTGCTCTCCTTTTTCATTTCCTCCCATTTCTCCTTTCGTTTTTGAACTCTCTCTTTCATCGTCTTCCTTTTGTCCTGTGTTCTGTCTCAATCGAGGTACACACTCCGGAACTCCTGCTTTCCTCTCAGCCGTGCTTTCTCCTGCAGGATCATGGTTCGGGTTGATTCTGCCTTGAAAATTACTTTGAGAGGCCGATTCCTTTTCTTTGTGAACCACCCAATTCTCCGAAAATTTGCCACCTGGGTCATGTCCCCCTCGCCTATCACCTTCATTATATCTTCAATCGCTTTTTTCTCCTCCTGCTTTCTTTCATCATAAGTTTCCCCTTTAGCTTCGTCTAGCCCATAGACAAACACGGATCTCTCCCTTTCTACCTCCCACTGTGACTCCCATTACATCCTCTGATGTGTTCAGGTTCCTTCCCGTGGAGTGTTCCTTCCTTAGTTATGGCCCCTATGCTTCTTGGTTTGTCCTTCCTGCTCACCTGTACCTGGCCCCCACAGGTATCTGGTAAGGTCCTTGCACATGTCCTAGTTCCTTCAATGTCTTCCAACCTCTCATTCTGTCCTAGTGTGCTCCCTGTCTTTGTTTTGGCCCCATGTGGGTTTGACAGGACCTCTGCATACAGTTTAGTTTCCATGCTTCCTTCAGACCTGTTGTCTGTGTTTGATGTAGCCATTGCCGATGCTACTTCTGTAATATCTTCATCTCTGTGCTGTTTCAAATGTCTCAGCTCCTCTTCTAATCTCTCTATCTTGATTTCTGCTGCTGTGGCCTGTTGCTTCCACCTTCTGCATTCTGCTGCTAACCTCTCTTCCATCTTCCTTTCCAGCTCATCTAGTCTCCTTCACCAGTCGTCCTAACTTTTTTGAGCTCTACCTCCCATTCCTCCCTTCCAGATTCGTCCTTGGAGCCCCTTGTCCTCATCCTGGTTCTAGGTTCCCCCATTGCTCCACAGAAGGGGGGACGGGTGGTTAGGGAGAGGGGAATAGATGGTTAGGAGGAGAGGGGATGGAAGGTTGTGGGGGAGGGGGAGGATGGTTATTGGAGGGGTAGAGATAGTTGGGGGAGGGGGTTAGATGGTTTGAGGGAGAGAGGGGATGGATGGTTATGGGGGAGGGGGAGGATGGTTAGTGGAGGGAGGGAGATAGTTGGGGGGTTAGACGGTTTGGGGAGGGGTTAAGTGGTTTGGGGGAGGGGTAGGTGGCTAAGGTGAGGTGGTTAGGGAAGGGGGAGAGGTGGTTAGGGGAAGGGGGGTACGTGTTTGTGTCAAGTGTTTGTGTCAAGTGGTGGAGGGTGTGTGTGGGTGTGCGTGTGTGTATGTGCATGTGTGTGTGTGTATGTGCGTGCGTGTGTGTGTGTGTGTGTGTGTGTGTGTGTATGTGTGTGGTGTGTATGTGTGGTGTGTGTGGTGTGTGTGTGTGTGTGGTGTGTGTGTGTGGTGTGTGTGTGTGGTGTGTGTGTGTGTGTGTGGTGTGTGCGTGGTGTGTGTGTGTGGTGTGTGTGTGTGTGTGTGGGGTGTGTATGTGTGGTGTGTGTGTGTGGTGTGTGTGTGTGTGGTGTGTGTATGTGTGGTGTGTGTGTATGTGGTGTGGTGTGTATGTGGTATGTGGTGTGGTACGGTTATTATCATTTTCCTTGATCACATTGAGAGAGGACTTCCTAGCTTCCTAAGTATTCTTACTGCTAATAACTACCGGTAGTAACACTGCCTGTGTGCGTGTGTGCATGTGTGTGTGTACTCACCTAGTTGTACTCACCTAGTTGAGGTTGCAGGGGTCGAGTCCTAGCTCCTGGCCCCGCCTCTTCACTGGTCGCTACTAGGTCACTCTCCCTGAACCATGAGCTTTATCGTACCTCTGCTTAAAGCTATGTATGGATCCTGCCTCCACTACATCGCTTCCCAAACTATTCCGCTTACTGACTACTCTGTGGCTGAAGAAATACTTCCTAACATCCCTGTGATTCATCTGTCTCTTCAACTTCCAACTGTGTCCCCTTGTTACTGTGTCCAATCTCTGGAACATCCTGTCTTTGTCCACCTTGTCAATTCCTCTCAGTATTTTGTATGTCGTTATCATGTCCCCCCTATCTCTCCTGTCCTCCAGTGTCGTCAGGTTGATTTCCCTTAACCTCTCCTCGTAGGACATACCTCTTAGCCCTGGGACTAGTCTTGTTGCAAACCTTTGCACTTTCTCTAGTTTCTTTACTTGCTTGGCTAGGTGTGGGTTCCAAACTGGTGCCGCATACTCTAATATGGGCCTAACGTACACGGTGTACAGGGTTCTGAACGATTCCTTATTAAGATGTCGGAATGCTGTTCTGAGGTTTGCTAGGCGCCAGTTATTTGGTTGATGTGCGCTTCAGGAGATGTGCCTGGTGTTATACTCACCCCAAGATCTTTTTCCTTGAGTGAGGTTTGTAGTCTCTGATCCCCTAGACTGTACTCCGTCTGCGGTCTTCTTTGCCCTTCCCCAATCTTCATGACTTTGCACTTGGTGGGATTGAACTCCAGGAGCCAATTGCTGGACCAGGTCTGCAGCCTGTCCAGATCCCTTTGTAGTTCTGTTAGTGCCTTCCGTGTTATCCCTGCTTGGTCCTCCAGTTTTTTGCACCAATCTCTTGTGTGGAACTGTGTCAAACGCCTTCTTGCAGTCCAAGAATATGCAATCCACCCACCCCTCTTTCTCCTGTCTTACTGCTGTCATCATGTCATAGAACTCCAGTAGGTTTGTGACACAGGATTTCCCGTCCCTGAAACCATGTTGGCTGCTGTTGATGAGATCATTCCTTTCTAGGTGTTCCACCACTCTTCTCCTGACAATCTTCTCCATGACTTTGCATACTATACATGTCAGTGACACTGATCTGTAATTTGGTGCTTCATGTCTGTCTCCTTTTTTAAAGATTGGGACTACATTTGCTGTCTTCCATGCCTCAGGCAATCTCCCTGTTTCGATAGATGTATTGAATATTGTTGTTAGGGGTACACATAGTGCCTCTGCTCCCTCTCTCAATACCCATGGAGAGATGTTATCTGGCCCCATTGCCTTTGAGGTATCTAGCTCACTCAGAAGCCTCTTCACTTCTTCCTCGGTTGTGTGCACTGTGTCCAGCACTTGGTGTTGTACCCCACCTCTCCGTCTTTCTGGAGCCCCTTCTGTCTCCTCTGGAAACACATCTTTGAATCTCTTGTTGAGTTCCTCACATACTTCACGGTCATTTTTTGTTGTCTCTCCTCCTTCCTTCCTTAACCTGATTACCTGGTCCTGTGTGTGTGTGTGTGTGTGTGTGTGTGTGTGTGTGTGTGTGTGTGTGTGTGTGTGTGTGTGTGTGTGTGTGTGTGTGTGTGTGTGTGTGTATGTGTGTGTCTCCTACCAAGGCAGGTAACTCGACAAAGAAAAAGCACCTTCACCATCATTCACTCCATCACTGTCTTGCCAGAGGTGCGCTCACACTAGTTATAAAACTGCAACATTAACACTCCTCCTTCAGAGTGCAGACACTGCACTTCCCATTTCCAGGACTCAAGTCCGGCCTGCCGGTTTCCCTGAACCCCTTCATAAATATTACCTTGCTCACACTCCAACAGCACATCAAATCCTAAAAAACATTTGTCCCTACTCGCTCCTATCTAACACACACCCCTGCTGGAAATTTAAGTCCCTCGCACACATAACCTCCTTTATCCCTTCCTTCTAACTTTTCCAAGACAGACCCCTACCCCTCCTTCCTTCTACTACAGATTGATATGCCCTCCAAGTTATTCTGTTTCGTTATATCCTCTCTACCTGTCTGAACCACCTCAACAACCCTTCCTCAGCCCTCTGGACAACAGTTTTGGTAATCCCGCACCTCCTCCTAATCTCCAAACTATGGATTCTCTGCATTATATTCACACCACACATTTCCCTCAGACATGACATCTCCACTGCCTCCAGCCTTCTCCTCGTTACAACATTCACCACACATGTTTCACACCAATATAAGAGTGTTGGTATAACTATACTCTTATACATTCCCCTCTTTGCTTCCATGGATAAAGTTCTTTTTCTCCACAGACTCCTCAGTCCACCACTCACCTTTTTTCCCTCATCACTTCTATGATTCACCTCGTTTTTTTTAGACTGCTGACACGTCCACTCCCAAATATCTGAATACATTCACTTCCTCCATACTCTCTCCTTCAAATCTAATATCCAATTACCTGAGCTTTTTGGTTATCCTCATCACCTTGTTCTTTCCTATATACATTTTTAATTTTCTTCTCTTACATACCCTACCAAATTCATCCACCAACCTCTGCAACTTCTCTTCAGAATCTCCCAAGAGCACAGTGTCATCAGCAAAGAGCAACTGTGACAACTCCCACTTTATGTGTGATTCTTTATCTTTTAACTCCACGCCTCTTGCCAAGACCCTCGCATTTACTTCTCTTACAACCCCATCTATAAATATATTAAACAACCATGGTGACATCACACATCCTTGTCTAAGGCCTACTTTTATTGGGAAATAATCTCCCTCTCTCCTACATACTCTAACCTGAGCCTCACTATCCTCGTAATAACTCTTCACTGCTTTCAGTAACCTACCTCTTATTCCATACATTTGCAACATCTGCCATATTGCTTCCCTATCCAGCCTATCATATGCCTTTTCTATATTCATAAATGCAACGAAAAGTTTCTTACCTTCATCAAAATATTGTTCATTTTTATGCTTCAGTGTAAACATTTAGTGTAACCCACTTTTTGCATCCCACCCTTATTTTAACAACCATAATCCTTGAATTTATTCTTTTATATTCCCTGTTTTCCTTCCATAACTGATCCTTCAACATTATCACTACTCCTTCCACAGCTCTAATACCCCTAGATAAACCTGACATAAACCCCACTTATTCCACCCCACTGAAACTCTGTCACCTCCTCCACCTTTGTTTCACTTAGAGCTACGACATCCAGCTTCTTTCTCTACACAACACTTACCAACAACTCTTATCCTCTGAACTACATCCACGCACATTCAAACATCCCAAAAACTTTAAAGTGCTCTTTTTACATTTAGTAACAAAAACAGTAGAAGGGCTTAATAGCCTGTGGCTCCAGGCATTCTAGTCGCATCTTATGATACAAATGACCTACGGAAACAGTGATCCAATCACTGAACTAAGAGTGTTGTTGTCTGTACATTAATCTTCTAGTTCACTAATTTACGATGAGGTACCTTGTCACTTGCCTTCTGTATACCCATGTAAACTATGTTTCTGGGGACTGTAAATATAGCTAAAAAAAAAAATCTCCAGTTGGTTTTTAAGACAGGATCTTTCATTGAGAAAACTGGGATGAGTTTCAGTTGAAAAGGTTACGTCTTCAAGTGAAGACCTAATTATGATTTCTGTTAATGTACTCACAATGGATGTCGAGCTTGTGAGGTGGTGCCTGAGGGAGCATCATCTATCTCTCCCTTGATGAATATATGGCTAACATTGACTGCCTGTGTGATCTATCTACTTTAATAAATACATGAGTAACATTAACTGCTTTCTGGCCACAGAAGGCGAGTAAGGGAGCATGATCTATCACCCTTAATAAAGCAGCAGTAACATTAACTGTTTCCAGCCACTGAGTACGTCGACTTCATTAATTGATGTAATGAGTATTACTGTTGATAAGTGTAACTACTGATATAATTAGTTCATATGCTGGGAATAACTAATGACTGGTATACAATCTGATACCTTGACTCTTCTAATAATTTAGCTAATATGTCCTGAGGCTCAGTGAATTGTTTACTCTCATAGTTTCTAACTGATTCCTAATAATACTTACTAGGAAGATATATATATATATATATATATATATATATATATATATATATATATATATATATATATATATGCAAGACAAGCCACGGGTGGTGAAAATCTTTAGTCAGGAGCTGTGGAATTTTGCAAAGGCAGCAACAGGACAATTAGGATTAGTATTGTCAGAGTATGGTGGCACGGTGGCACAGTGGCACAGTGGCACAGTGGCACCAGCCTCTGAGAGAGGCCCAGCGGGATGCCAACCACACACCGCCCCCCCCCACACCCACCCTATGGGGGGTCGGGTGGAGTAGGCACAATAGTTTGCAGATAACATGAGATAAAATAACTAGGAGATAGTTAATAGTCAGCCCTAAGCTTCTAACCGCTGGGAACAGGTTATGTGCCTTAAGAAGTTATGTTACGTAACTTCTAACTGATGAAATAGAAGGAATAACTAGTACAATGTTCTAGAATATTCAGGAAATTCAGTGCGAATAAAAATTCCTGTGTGAATTCTCGTATTTAGGCTTTTCTTTCTTATAATAACTAGGCAATTCCTGATTTTAACACCTGGAGTTTACCTGGATTTTACCGGGAGAGGATTTCAGGGGTCAACGCCCCCGCGGCTCGGTCTGAGACCAGGCCTCACGGTGGATCAGGGTCTGATTATCATTACTATTATTATCTACTATCATCTGCTACTATCATTATCATTATATTACTAGCAACCTAATTCAGTAAACCACAAAACTATTGCAAGGTACATAAGCACCTTGTACTTATGTACCTAGACGGGTTAGGTCCTCAAGGGGTCACTCTGCCTCTCTTGTGGACTATCCTAGGATAGTCCACATGACTACTGCCTTACTACAGATGTTATATTATTCAGGTTGCAGTCTAGAGCACCTGTAGCATTACGATACCTGTATGCAGTTGTAGCTGGGTGGGTTATACCGACGGTCACGGCAGACCTAACATGTTAAATATCGGCGTTTGTGACGAGCTTAACAAGATGTTATATATTATATCGACGTTCAGGACGGGCGTACCATGATGTTTAGTGTGAAGATTCTGGTCGAACATAACCAAAACATCACGAAAAAACCTGGCATAAGGAGCAATCCTGCGTTTTTGTATAATATTCTTGTTTAAGGTTGAACACAACTTATTCCACTAAATAACTATCGAGTTCGTATAGACCATAATTTGAGTTATATATGGCATTCCTATCATATTTGAAGAGGGAGGACTCAATTATGTTTCTTTCCATGCTGGAATTGGTGGGTACAATGATTTGGGAGGCAGCCCACCCCGGTGGGTGACTGCAAGAGCTGTCATGGTTAAAGATCGCATTCGACACCTGGCCTGTCCTAATTGAGTACTGGTGTTGGGATAATCTAGTTTCTACAGGTGTACCTGTCTGACCAATGTATGAGAATGGGCAAAGGGCGCATGGGACCTTGTAAACACCACCCACATTATTAGGCACTGTTTTGAGTCAATCTCTGTTTCACTGTCCCAGTGTGTTTGAAAGTCAGATTTACACTGAGTTTTCTTAGTGCCTCCCGCAAGCAGACCACATTATCACTGTATGAGAAGACCAATACATTTTTCCTGTCAGGCATTTCCTTAGGTTCAGTCCTACAGAAAGTCTTCCTAGCTGACAGTTGGGTCTTCTCAGTTGGGTCTTGTCAACAAAATCCCTGGGATATCTCAGTTTTGTGGCTATGTTAAATATCTTGTTGATTTCATCATCTAAATACTCAGGACGGCAGGTACACAAAGCTCTCAGGAACATTGTAAGGAAAACACTCCTTTTAACCCAAGATTCATGTTTGGAATAATAATGAATGTATGATGACACATTGGTGGTCTTCCTGTAAACTGTAAATTTAAATCGTCTGTTGATGCAATGGATTAAAACGTCTAGGAAGGTTAGTGTTTTTTATTTTGTGTTCTATTGTGAACTTAATAGAAGGCACCAGACCATTGAGTCTAAGTAGGAACTCATCAATGTTGTGATCTCTAGACAAAAGGCAAAGCACATCATCTACGTATCTGAACCACTTAGCATTATTTGGGAGAATATCTTTAAGTAGTCTAGTCTCATAGAATTCCATATACAGACTGCTGAGTAAGGGGCTGAGGGGATTTCCCATAGCCATACCTTGCTTCTGGGCATAATACTTCCCTTCAAAAACAAACTTGAAATCCATAACTCAGAGTTTACTCAGTTCAATAATTATATTCGTGGGGTAGGGCAAGGAGAAGTTTTCTAGTTCCTCTTCCAATACGTCAACAAGTCAGGGACAGGAACTCTGGTTAACACGGCAGTGCCATCAGAACTCACCAGGGTAAAGTCGAGTGAAACATTTAATATCTGAAGCCTTTCTATAAGGCTTCAGAAATCCGAGATCCTACCAACCATGGGAGTTCAAAGTTCAACCAGCCATTTAGATAACTTACATCCTGCTGAGCTAACTGTTCTTAGGACGCACTGGTTCGCCTGGTTTACGGGTTTTGATCAACCCATGAAGATACGGTAGAGTTGCAGACCTCGCTGACAAGTGTTTAATCAATTCATTTCCATTCAATAACGTTTTAAGACGTTTATTAAAATGGCTGTTGACCTGATCAATAACAAAAATAATGGATTTATCATCTCTCTAGAGAGGTGAGGTAGGCAAGCAGACAGGCAGGCAGACAGACAGGCAGGCAGACAGGCATGCAGACACGTAGACAGGCAAGCAGGTAGACAGGGAGACAGGCAGGCAGGCAGAAACGCAGACATGCAGGAAGGCAAGCAGACAGATAGCCCAGCGGACAGGTAGGCAGACAGACAGACAGACAGGCAGGCAGACTGGCAGACAGGCAGGCAGGCAGACAAACAGACAGACAGGCAGGCAGACTGGCAGACAGGCAGGCAGACAGGCAGACAGGCAGGCAGCCCTACGGACAGGCAGGCACGCAGACAGGCAGCCCTGCGGACAGACAGGCACGCAGACAGGCAGCCCTGCGGACAGACAGGCACGCAGACAGGTAGCCCTGCGGACAGACAGGCACGTAGACAGGCAGCCCTGCGGACAGACAGGCACGCAGACAGGCAGTCCTGCGGACAGACAGGCACGCAGACAGGCAGCCCTGCGGACAGACAGGCACGCAGACAGGCAGCCCTGCGGACAGACAGGCACGCAGACAGGTAGCCCTGCGGACAGACAGGCACGCAGACAGGCAGCCCTGCGGACAGACAGGCACGCAGACAGGCAGCCCTGCGGACAGACAGGCACGCAGACAGGCAGCCCTGCGGACAGACAGGCACGCAGACAGGCAGCCCTGCGGACAGGCAGGCACGCAGACAGGCAGCCCTGCGGACAGGCAGGCACGCAGACAGGCAGCCCTGCGGACAGACAGGCACGCAGACAGGCAGCCCTGCGGACAGGCAGGCACGCAGACAGGCAGCCCTGCGGACAGGCAGACAGGCAGACAGGCAGGCAGATAGTCTTATACAGGTAAGCAGCTTACAAGCGCTCTGAAGATACACTCCATCACTTTCACCTGATGTGTGTGTGTGTGTGTGTGTGTGTGTGTGTGTGTGTGTGTGTGTGTGTGTGTGTGTGTGTGTGTGTGTGTGTGTGTGTGTGTGTGTGTGTGTGTGTGTGTGTACTCACCTAGTTGTACTCACCTAGTTGTGGTTGCAGGGGTCGAGTCTTAGCTCCTGGCCCCGCCTCTTCACCGGTTGCTACTGGGCCCTCTCTCTCCCCGCTCCATGAGCTTTATCAAACCTCGTCTTAAAACTGTGTATGGTTCCTGCCTCCACTACGTCATTTTCTAGGCTATTCCACTGCCTTACAACTCTATGACTGAAGAAATACTTCCTAATATCTCTCTGTGTGAGTGTGTGTGTGTGTGTGTGTGTGTGTGTGTGTGTGTGTGTGTGTGCTCACCTAATTGTAGTTGCAGAGGTCGAAACTCAGCTCCTGACCACGCCTCTTCACTGAACGCTGCTAGGTCTTCTCTCTCCCTGCTCCATGAACTTTATCATACCTCGTCTTAAAGCTATGTATGGATCCTGCCTCCACTACATCACTTCCCAAACTATTCCACTCCCAGACTACTCTGTGACTGAAGAAATACTTCCTAACATCCCTGTGATTCATCTGAGTCTTCAACTTCCAACTGTGACCCCTTGTTGCTGTGTCCCATCTCTGGAACATCCTGTCTCTGTCCACCTTGTCGATTCCTCTCAGTATTTTATAAATTCGTTATCATGTCCCCCTATCCTGTCCTCTAGTGTCGTCAGGTCGATTTCCCTTAACCTCACCTCGCAGGACATACCCCTTAGCTCCGTGACTAGTCTTGTTGCAAAACCTTTGCACTTTCTCTAATTTCCGTACGTGCTTGGCTAGGTGTGGGTTCCAAACTGGTGCTGCATACTCCAATACAGGCCTGACATACACAGTGTACAGGGTCCTAAACGGTTCCTTATTGAGATGTCTGAATGTTATTCTTAAGAGTCTCTCCAAGACCATTCCCTGTACCTCTGGTACTATTCTCCTTACACAGTTGTTTTCGACATTTTCTTTATCTGCATAGTTTGGTGTGGGTTCACCACTGGTGCTGCACATTCGTTAATGGGGATGACATATGACGTTCATAGAGTCTTGAATGATTCTTTCTCGAAGTTCATGCAAGCAAACCTTTGATTCACCTCATTCACATTTGCTATAGATGATATTTGAGAGACACTTCAGGAAATATTCTCGGCACTATGCTCACCCCGACACCCTTCTTCTTGGCATGCACTGTTTCTAGTCTACTTCGTCTCTAACCAGTTTGGCTAGTCCTGCAATTGCTGGGGTTGAATTATCTTCCTGCAGGATGCTCAAATCCGCTCAAATCATATCTCCCGTTGTTGTTTTTCTTCGTTGTCTTCATATCAACTGTTCAGAGTCTGTTACTGATCATTGTGTAACATCAGTTTCACATATGACCATTCTGACGCCTCTTTGCCTGCTCCTCTAACTCGTACCCCTGTCTCTTGTGCGGCCCGGTGGCCGGTCTAAAGCTGCTTCCACTGACTTCGATTCCCGGCAGTCCGACACCTTACATTCCTGTTCACCTAGCAGCAAATAGGTACCTGGGTGTTAGTCGACTGGTGTGGGTCGCATCCTGGGGGACAAGATTAAGGACCCCAATGGAAATAAGTTAGACAGACCTCGATGACGCACTGACTTTCTTGGGTTATCCTGGGTGGCTAACCCACCGGGGTTAAAAATCCGAACGAAATCTTATCTTATCTTATCTTATCACTGACTTCTTGCAGTCCCACCCATTCCTCTCTCTCTCTCTCTCTCTCTCTCTCTCTCTCTCTCTCTCTCTCTCTCTCTCTCTCTCTCTCTCTCTCTCTCTCTCTCTCTCTCTCAGGTTTGTGAGGCAGGAATTACAATACCTAAAATACAATTATAATACCCACCATTTGTCTCTTCCTCATTATCCTTCCCATAAGTCAATGATACTGCTATCTCTCTTCTTACACAGGGTTTGACAAGGTTAAGGATCCCTAGCTTTATTGACAAGCTATTTACAGGTTAAGGATTCCTAACATTATTGGCAAATTAAAAGCTTGCAAATATTTTGACAACATTTGCTGTCTTCCACGTCTCTGGCAGTTGCCCGATGTCTGATAACTTGCTGGAAAAAGAACGGGCAATTAGGTGGGTGGGACTGATTGGTTTTGAGAAAGACTTGCCTAGTATGAGCCAGTAGATGTACTGCAGCGTTCCTTCATTCCTATGTTCTTATTAAAGCTTTAGTTAGGGTGCTCATGCTAATGCGTCTCTTGCTTCCTTAGTATCCACCTTCCTTACTAGTTTCTTAAGCCCTTGTTCATTGTACACGAGTGGTTTACCGACAAGATGACGATTAGACAAATAGCAACATCTGGGTATCTTTATTTGTAGACGGTGCTGCATCCAGTGGCTTTATCAGAGCAAGGACATAATGTGAAGACTGCTCAACTATAGTCTTCAAGACTCAGGTGCTCATCACCAGCTCTAAGACTGAGGGACTGATTACCTCATCTTTTGTATATAGCTCTACAATCTTCTCTTTATGTCCCTGAATTTGTATCGATAAAGCCACTGGGGGGCGAGACGTCTACAAATAAAGATACCCAGATGTTGCACATGTGTCTAATTGCTCCTTTGTTTTGGTTGTATTACCCAGTACTCAGAGATTCACTGTTTATATTTGACTGTTTCAGAACTAATTTATTTCTCCCTGGAATGCTTCCTTAAATCTTTTAACTCTTCGCCGACATTCTGGTTAGTTGTTATGAGCTCTCCTCCATCCTTCCTCACTCTTATTATCTGATCATTTACTATTGTATTATTGTATTTCAACTTGGGTCCAGATTTGGCTTTCACTACAATGTCCTTCACATGTCACATCTTCGTATTCGTTTAAGGTTCTTCTTCTTCTTCTTCTTCTTCTTCTTCTTCTTCTTCTTCTTCTTCTTCTTCTTCTTCTTCTTCTTCTTGCTTCTCTGTTGTTCCCTCTTCTTTGCTTTCTGTAATTTTTCTCTCTTCTTGCCCTAGTAGATTTTGCATTTCTGCTTCTCTGAATAAACCGAAGGTTGACTCTGTTCTTGCCATCGCTTCTTCTGCTCCTGGGAAAAATTCCTTCTCTCTCTCTCTCTGACGACATTTTCCAGTTGTCGTATTCCTTGTACGTAGGTTTTATTTGTTGGTACTGATGTCTGTTGTGGGGTGGAGGCCACTGACTATGCCTCTACTCCAGTAGTGATCTAAGGTGGTGTAGCATTTCTGTCATTTCCTTCCAGTGTTTTTTTTTCTTCCTGGCACTAAAAAATCTCTCTGCGTGATCTGTACCTTCCCGTCCCCTTGAAATGGTATGACTGACGGTATGTATTGTAGCATTGTCTTTCATGGACTGATATATAACATATTTCTGGGTGAAATAGATTACAAGAAGAAGAGTTGCATTCTCCTTTGGTCATGAGGTCGCGGCATTTATTGGATGGTCAGAATTGGACGTCCCACCTGTTTTTTCCAGATATTCCGTGCCCAAGGGACATTTGGAATCTACGCAGATTTGATCTCTGTCGCTACGATTTTTTACGGCTAGATTCTCTACTGGTGCAGTTTTTTCTGGCAATCCCCCCCCCCCCCATGTCAACAACACCTGTACCAGCATCAGTACCACCACCAGATATTACTGATAATGTATCAACACCATCTCTAGAAGTATCATCCCCTTTTTTTTCACCTCCAGTGGTAGTTAAGAATTAATCTAAGTTTGCCCGAAATGCCTAGCCATGCTAGGTGTTCTAGTGACCCCCTCTGTAATTAGTATTTTGTTACATGTAAACCACACAATAACCAAAACCTAGAAACCCCACATTGTAATCCTTATAGAGAATTAACTTTGATTTGATTTGATTTGATTGATTACTATTTTGCCTTTCTGGATTTCTGTATCTGTTTCTTCAATACCTGGACCATTATCTCCATCTGGTGTACTATCTTACATTTCCATATCTTTATAGGTACTATCTTCCGAGACAGCACCAGGGATGACAGCTCCAGCTGACTCATTCTCCTTACTTTCCCAACTGTTATATAATTCTGTTAAATTCGTGTTTCTCTCTCGGGCATACGCAAAAAAAAACATTATCCTAATTTAATATCAGTGCTGGTCAAAAGGTGAATATCAACCCATGGACCATGGTTCCATTCTTTGCAAGTAAAACATTTTACCCTCCCGGTACCTCCCTTGGAAACATTGTTACAATCTACACAGGTTATCGCATTAATAATTTTTAAAGTGTGTAATATATAACGCTTTCAAGACTATGTACAGTTTCAGTGTGACAAACATCAACTTCTGGTACACTTGATAGGTCTCCTGGGTAGGCTGGCTGCTGTAAAAATTTACCAAAATGTATTTTGATGCAGAAAGATTATTATTATTATTTGACTCGTGTGAGGTGGTGACACCTAGGTGACTTAAAGCCGATATTATCTCACTACACTTTACATCTTTGTAATTTTTCCTGTGCTGAATATATAATTATTATAATATTAATACTAAAGCTAATAATAAAAATAATAGTGAGAATGATAATATTAATGACACTAATAATAGTAATAATAATAATAATAATAATAATAATAATAATAATAATAATGACAATAATAGTGACAATAATAATACTAATAATGATGACAATAATAATAATAATGACAATAATAATAGTGACAACAATAATAATAATAATGACAATAATAATAATAATAATAATAATAATAATAATAATAATAATAATAATAATAATAATAATAATAATAATAATAACACTAATAATAATAATATTAATAATAGCAATGATAACAATAACAATAATAATAAGAGTGCTTGCTATAACAAGGTGGTCCCAACACACAGATCATATAATCAAGGAGGGACACTAACTTGAGGTGCTGGGAGACTTAACTGCTCACAGGAAGGTCGTGTCTTGTCTGAGAGCAATTTCTTTAATGAGCTCTGGTATCCAATCTCGTAAGGACGTGCGATGCTCATCCTCAAAAACTCACGATACAAAGAAATGAAGCAATCTTCATCTTCTACACCATGAAAAGAGATTAATACGGATTTACTTTTTCTGTGTGTGTGTGTATATATATATATATATATATATATATACAGTGGACCCCCGGTTAACGATATTTTTTCACTCCAGAAGTATGTTCAGGTGCCAGTACTGACCGAATTTGTTCCCATAAGGAATATTGTGAAGTAGATTAGTCCATTTCAGACCCCCAAACATACACGTACAAACGCACTTACATAAATACACTTACATAATTGGTCGCATTCGGAGGTGATCGTTATGCGGGGGTCCATTGTATATGTATATATATATATATATATATATATATATATATATATATATTTATACAGTATTATATTACACAGTAGTTACATTCATGAAAATGTCGTGTTAGGTAAAACCGTGTTAGATAAACTGAAGAACTTATGGGAAAAATAGGGTTACATTCCTTGGAGCCCCCAAAAAGCCAAACAACTTTTTTTAGACCAACAGATCTTACAAAAATAAAAGTAAATAAGTGTCGTGATATGTTATGTTTTATCTGTCGTGATATGTTATGTTTTTACTGTTTAAGACTGCAAATGCAACAGAAATAATATTTTTTCTTACCTTAAGTTGAAGTTACTGGTGGCCTGGTGGTTAACACTCTCGCTTCACACGGTGAGGGCCTGGGTTCGATTCCCAGCCAGAGTAGAAACATTGGACGTGTTTCTTTCCACCTGTTGTCTATGTTCCCCATCAGTAAAATGGGCACCTGGGTGTTAGTCGACTGGTGTGGGTCGCATCCTGAGACACTGACCTAAGGAGGCCTGGTCACAGACCGGGCCGCGGGGGCGTTGACCCCCGGAACTCTCTCCAGGTAAACTCCAGGTACACCAGTAACTTCACAGTTGGGAAAGTAAAGAGAGTGGATCAGCTTGAGGTGTCACCCCTGGTGCTGTCTTGAAAAATCGTACCTGTACAGATATAGAAATGCAAGAGAGTGCACCTGATGAAGATAGTGGTCCTGGCACTGAAGAAACAAGTAAAGATCTACATATACAAGATCTAAAATACAAAATAGCACTACTGGAGTACTGATCTAGATGGAAGAAAGGGGATGATGCTTCGAATGATGTGTTGATACATCACCAGTAATAACTTGTGGTGGTACTGATGCTAGTACAGGTGTTGAAGGTAGAGGGAGGGATGCCAGGAAAAACTACAATAGTAGGGAACCCAGCTACAAAAAAATACTAGCAAACAGGTCAAATCTGTGCAAATTCCAGCTATGCCTTGGGTATCTGCAGTCATGGAATATCTGGAAAAACAGATGGAACTTGCAATTTTAACTATTCAAAAAATGCCTTGACCTCATGACCGATGGAGAATGCAGTTATTCTTCTTTTAGGCTATTTCACCCTGAAATGTGGTATTCATCAGTCCATGAAAGACAATGTTACAATGCATACTGTCAGTCACACCATTTAAAGGGAGCAAGAAAATGCAGATCACTCAGATCATTGGGGACAAACCAGGGTAGTTACAACCACTCCAGAGGAAGATTTTTTCAGTGCCAGAAACATGAAAAAACTGGCAGGTAATGACAGAAATACTACCCCACCTTTGATCACTACTAGAGTAGAGGCACAGTCAGTGGCCTCTACTCCAGAATAACAGATATTAGGCCTAATAAAGATCCCGTACGTACCATAAATATGTCAACATTTGTATTTGAAAATATGTAGGGCCTAAAGCCATAAACAAACAATAAAATACCTTTAATCAGTGGACTCCTCACAAAGTCAAATGCAATTTTTGCGGCTTTCACAGAGGCCCACATAGAGGATCACTTTGACATCGAAATATAGATCCCAGGGTGTAACTTATTCAGATGTGACAAAAATGAACAGGCAATTACTAAACACCTCAAATGTAGTCAAAGTTTTGGCAGTAAAGATCGAAAACCAAAACCTTGTTATTTCGGATGCGTACAAGACTCGGGATACAACTTCCCAGCAATTCCAGGAACAGCTTTTGAAAATTGAAAAACTGTTGCAAAAAGCGTCTTCTGAAACAGACGTCTCCAGAGCAAGTTAGAAGGACAGCTGATTGGTCCCCTTCTAGCTGCTGGCCTGTTTCTGGTTTCATAACAAGAGATTGGATTATATTCTATTTCAGTTATCCAGGCTACTCTATAGCCCTCTTCAATATTAATAAGAATCCCAACTGACTCACAGCTACCTCAGTGATTGGCTAAATATATCCTACCTATTTCACAAGCTAAGTCAAATGATAATATAATGCAAGATATTTTCATTTTAGCTATTGATGAAAACATCTCCAATATAAAATTATATGATAACAAAATATATACAGAATATTAAATATACATTGCATCCAGTTCAGGGGGCACAACAACCACTGTCTGGAAAATCTCTCAACCCCAACCCCAAATATCTTGCTGCTTGGTGATTTCAACTTCAGACACCTAAAATGGAGAATTGTGGCAAATAATGTCTAAGCAGAGATAACTCCAGGAGGTACCTCAGATGAAAATTCACACTATTAAATCTTTGCAACAAACTCACCTTAAGCCAGAAAATAGTGGAACCACCAAGACTGGAAAATGCACTCAACCTCATCTTCACGAATGATGATGACCTGGTATGAAATATAACAGTATCAAATCACAACAGTATCAGATCACAACAGTATCAGATCACAACAGTATCAGATCACAACAGTATCAGATCACAACATAATAGAGGTGCAAGGCTCCTAACCAGCAAAATAAGATCAGTTATGAGGGTACCTTCACTAATTTTAACTTCACCTTTGCCTAAATAAGAATTAACTCATTCTTTTAAGAAAAAAAATAAAGGCAAAGAATCCCAGAGCTGCTGAAAGGGGCCACAATATCTAAAATATGAAAGGAGGCACTGGTAAGAGAAATAGTAAATATCGAACTTAAGCTTAAGGAATTATACAGAAGCCCAAATCTAGGGTAAAAACAACATCCAGTATTGGACCAATGCTTAAACGAGATGGAACTTACACAGATGACAGAAAAGAAACGAATTAGTTACTGAAGTCGACAGAGTAGACAGCCTATATGACTTTTCATGACCGAAACTCAAAATCTGGTTATTCAAGAATTTCAGATATAATCATAACACCACAGGACTTTGAAAAAGGAGTAAATGACATGTCAATGCACTCTGCTTCAGGCCCAGACTCGTGGAACTCTGTCTTCATCAAGAAGTACAAGAAGCCCCTTTCAAGTGCCTTAAATATTTTATGGAGAGGAAGCATGCAGAGCGGTCATTCCAGACATTAAAAACAACAGACATAGTCCCACTGCACAAATGTGGCAGTAAAGCAATTGCAAAGAACTACAAACTGATAGCACTAACGTCCCACATCATAAAAATATTTGAAATTATTCTAAGAAACAAGATCGCCAACCACCTAGAAACCCATCAGTTGCACAACCCTGGGCAACATGGCTTTGGAGCAACTACTGGACAACTATGACATGGTCTTGGACGCTCTGGAGGACAATCAAAATGCAGATGTAATATGCATAGACTTTGTTAAAGCCTTCGGCAAGTGCGATCATGGTGTAATAGCACACAAAATGCGTGATAAAGGAATAACAGGAAAAAATGGGTAGATGGATCTATAACTTCCTAACAAATAGAACACAAAGAGTATTAGTACACAGATTAAAGTCAGAGTCAGCTACAGTGAAAAGGTCTGTTCAACAAGGTACAGTACTCGCTCCCATCCTATTTCTCATCTTCATATCTGACATAGACAGATGTAAGCCACAGTACCGTCCTCCTTTGCAGATGACACCCGAATCTGCATGACAGTGTCATCCATCGAAAACGATGCAAATCTCCAAGCGGATATTAACCAAGTCTTTAAATGGGATTCAGAAAACAATATAAAGTTCAATTAAGACAGATTTCAACTACTCCACTACGGAAAACTCGTGGAAATAAAAACTGGATCGGGGCATAAAACTAATTCCAACTACACAATAGAGTGAAAAACTAATTTGAAGGACCTGAGAGTGTTAATGTCAGAGAATCTCACTTTCAAAGACCACAACAATGTATCTTCCGCTTCTGCTAGGAAAATGATACGAAGGATAATGAGGACCTTCGAACTAGGGATGCCAAGCCCATGATGATTCTCTTCAAATCGCTTGTTCTCTCTAGGCTGGAATATTGCTGCACACTAACAGTGCTTTTCAAGGCAGGTGAAATTGCTGACCTGGAGAATGTACTGAGAACTTTCAATGCATGTATAAGTACCATAAAGGACCTAAGTTACTGTGAACGATTGAAGTCCCTTGATCTGAACTTCTTGGAACGAGAAAGATAAATGATAATGTGCACTTTGAAAATCTTAGAAGGACTAGTCCCAAATCTGAACACGAAAATCACTCTCTACGAAAGCGAAAGACTCAGCAGAAGATGCAACATTCCCACAATGAAAAGCAGCGGTGCCACGAGTACACTAAGACAAAACACAGTAAGTGTCAAAAGCACAAGACTGTTTAACTGCCTCTCAGCATACATAAAGGGGATTACCAATAGACCCCTGGCTGTCTTTAAGAAGGCACCGGACAAGCACCTAAAGTAAGTACCTGACCAGCCGGGCTGTGGCTTGTACGTCAGTTTATGTATATGTATATGCAATAAGATCACAGTAAACAGGTGATTTCAGAATATACAAAACAACAACTCTGAAAGAATAGAGAAATTCCAAGCGCTTTCGTGACTACTCACATTATCAAGGAACTATGTTCCTTGATAATGTGAGTAGTCATGAAAGCGCTTGGAATTTCTCTATTCTTTCAGAGTGGTTGTTTTGTATATATGTATATATATATATAGAGTGGACCCCCGCTTAACGATCACCTCCAAATGTGACCAATTACGTAAGTGTATTTATGTAAGTGCGTTTGTACGTGTATGTTTGGGGGTCTGAAATGGACTAATCTACTTCACAATATTCCATATGGGAAAAAATTCGGTCAGTACTGGCACCTGAACATACTACTGGAATGAAAAAAGTTCGTTAACCGGGGGTCCACTGTATATATATATATGTATATATATATATATTTATATATATATATATTTATATATATATATATCTATATATATATATATATATATATATATATATATATATATATATATATATATATATATAATATATATATATAATATATATATATTTACAGGACAGCCACTGAAAAAATAGTGAACTTCCAAGTGCATTCGTGATTTCTAGCATTATCAAGAAAGTATAAAAGCAAAAGATCAGCAAAAGGCATGTAAAGATGAGATTACACCTCACAGTCAACATACAACACCTCACCCGTCCAGTTATGATGATGCGGGTGAGATGGTCCAGGGCCTGTCAGACATAGCCTACGTTTTACCCAAATTTTGTGATTTTAACTTCAAAACTATTTTTTTGTGAAGGTTGATTCTATTATATATCTCTTAATTAACTACGGATCTTCTTGATACAGCTTCTCGTCCTTTTGAAAATCAATTGGATGGTTAAATATCTCATATGAATGACACAGCATTAGACTCTTGTCCAGTTCTAATTCTATATTTATGTTGTTATAATAATAGTTCAAGATTTTTCCCAGTTTGTCCATAATAAACTTTATCACATTATTTGCAAGGAATCTTGTTGACACAATCATCATCATCGGAGGAATTTTTATTCCAAAGTTTTTTTTCTTTGCTGTATCAAGATTGTTAAGTACGACTTTGATTTTAAAATTCTTAAGTAGAGAAGGAATATAAAGAAACTTTTTATGGTAAGGGAGAACCAACATATTTTTGGTTAAATATAACTGTTTGTCCTTTTTTCAGTTTTATAAATTATTTCTAGCAATTTTTGAAAGATTTATCAAAGCGTTTTGGGTATTTAAGATCATTAGCTATTTGATAAATTTTCAAAATTTCTTCATCTATGAACTCTGGGCTGCAAAACTTTCAAAAACATTAATGAGAATACAGAAAGTTTAACTATCATAATGTGAAGAATAATAATTTACATAAGAACAGATATTTTTTAGTTTTCCATAAATTTAAAATTTAAAATCATGGTTCCCCTAAATAATTAAAACATCTAGAAAAGGCGATGAGTTTTTTGTGTAAACTCAACAGTAAAATTAATGGAATAAGCCGGATTATTTAATTTAACAAGGAAATGGTTTATATGTATATTCTTATGCATAAAATATAAAACAATAACAACGTAACCCTCCGGTTCGAAGGACCAAAACAAGAAGAAAGATGAGTGACGCCCCCAACCCAGGAGACCAACGCTGCATCACCATCTGGAAAAAACCCTAACTGGGGCATAACCGGCTAACCTACTACAATACAATAATTCATCAACATGACTCACGAAATCATAATGACACGATTGCAAACAAACCATACCATGGGCGGGGATAGAAAACGTGTCGGTCTGGAGTTTTGTGACTCTCGGATCGCGGGTTCTATCCCCGCCAGTGGGAGAGGAAACTGAAAGATCCATTATGAGAAATATTTAAATCTTCGTGATTTTTGACATTGAAATATCCTTAGAATACAAGGTAAGCTTCTGAGAGGTCTATATCTTAATATAGGCCTATGAAGTAAGGAATGAGCAGAAACACTTATGTAAAATTGAGTTTTCTTAAGGCGTATTAAACAAGAATTAGCATATGTATGTTATGTAGACTGTTATTCTGTCTTGATCAACAGCTGTTCTTATATGATAAATGTCTGGGCGTCGATGAACACTGTGCAACTTGTTGAAGGTGATGATGAAGGTGATGATGAAGGTGATGATGAAGGTGATGATGAAGGTGATGATGAAGGTGATGATGAAGGTGATGATGAAGGTGATGATGAAGGTGATGATGAAGGTGATGATGGTGGTGATGATGAAGGTGATGATGAAGGTGATGAAGGTGATGATGAAGTGATGATGAAGGTGATGATTAAGGTGATGATGAAGGTGATGATGAAGGTGATGATGAAGGTGATGATGAAGGTGATGATGAAGGTGATGATGAAGGTGATGATGAAGGTGATGATGAAGGTGATGATGAAGGTGATGATGAAGGTGATGATGAAGGTGATGATGGTGGTGATGATGAAGGTGATGATGAAGGTGATGAAGGTGATGATGAAGTGATGATGAAGGTGATGATTAAGGTGATGATGAAGGTGATGATGAAGGTGATGATGAAGGTGATGATGAAGGTGATGATGGTGGTGATGATGAAGGTGATGATGAAGGTGATGAAGGTGATGATGAAGTGATGATGAAGGTGATGATGAAGGTGATGATGAAGGTGATGATGAAGGTGATGATGAAGGTGATGATGAAGGTGATGATGAAGTGATGATGAAGGTGATGATGAAGGTGATGATGAAGGTGATGATGAAGGTGATGATGAAGGTGATGATGAAGGTGATGATGGTGGTGATGATGAAGGTGATGATGAAGGTGATGAAGGTGATGATGAAGTGATGATGAAGGTGATGATTAAGGTGATGATGAAGGTGATGATGAAGGTGATGATGAAGGTGATGAAGGTGATGATGAAGTGATGATGAAGGTGATGATTAAGGTGATGATGAAGGTGATGAAGGTGATGATGAAGGTGATGGTGAAGCTGATGATGAAGGTGATGATGAAGGTGATGATGAAGGTGATGATGAAGGTGATGATGAAGGTGATGATGAAGGTGATGATGGTGGTGATGATGAAGGTGATGATGAAGGTGATGAAGGTGATGATGAAGTGATGATGAAGGTGATGATGAAGGTGATGATGAAGGTGATGATGAAGGTGATGATGAAGGTGATGATGAAGGTGATGATGAAGGTGATGATGAAGTGATGATGAAGGTGATGATGAAGGTGATGATGAAGGTGATGATGAAGGTGATGATGAAGGTGATGATGAAGGTGATGATGAAGGTGATGATGAAGGTGATGATGAAGGTGATGATGAAGGTGATGATGAAGTGATGATGAAGGTGATGATTAAGGTGATGATGAAGGTGATGATGAAGGTGATGATGAAGGTGATGGTGAAGGTGATGATGAAGGTGATGATGAAGGTGATGATGAAGGTGATGATGAAGGTGATGATGAAGGTGATGATGAAGGTGATGATGAAGGTGATGATGAAGTGATGATGAAGTGATGATGAAGGTGATGATGGTGGTGATGATGAAGGTGATGATGAAGGTGATGATGAAGGTGATGAAGGTGATGATGAAGGTGATGATGAAGGTGATGATGAAGGTGATGATGAAGGTGATGATGAAGGTGATGATGAAGGTGATGATGAAGGTGATGATGAAGGTGATGATGAAGGTGATGATGAAGGTGATGATGAAGGTGATGATGAAGGTGATGATGAAGTGATGATGAAGTGATGATGAAGGTGATGATGAAGGTGATGATGAAGGTGATGATGAAGGTGATGATGAAGGTGATGAAGGTGATGATGAAGTGATGATGAAGGTGATGATGAAGGTGATGATGAAGGTGATGATGAAGGTGATGATGAAGGTGATGATGAAGGTGATGATGAAGGTGATGATGAAGGTGATGATGAAGGTGATGATGAAGGTGATGATGAAGGTGATGATGAAGGTGATGATGAAGGTGATGAACTTGAGCAGCCTCCATCTACACTGACCTAAACAAAGTTCTCTTCCAAGACTCACAAGGAGAGTGCAACGCTTGGTGAGTTAGGCTGGCTCTGGCCTGGCTCTGGCCTGGCTCTGGCCTGGCTCTGGCCTGGCTCTGGCCTGGCTCTGGCCTGGATCTGGCCTGGATCTGGCCTGGATCTGGCCTGGATCTGGCCTGGATCTGGCCTGGATTTGGCCTGGCTCTGGCCTGGCTCTGGCCTGGCACTGACCTGGCTCTGGCCTGGCTCTGGCCTGGCTCTGGCCTGGCTCTGGCCTGGCTCTGGCCTGGCTCTGGCCAGGATCTGACCTGGCTCTGGCCTGGCTCTGGTCTGGCAATGGCCTGGCTCTGGCCTGGCAATGGCCTGGCTCTGGCCTGGCTCTGGCCTGGCTCTGGCCTGGCTCTGGCCTGGTTATGGCCTGGCTCTGGCCTGGATCTGGCCTGGATCTGGCCTGGCTCTGGCCTGGCTCTGGCCTGGCTCTGGCCTGGCTCTGGCCTCGCTCTGGCCTGGCTCAGGCCTGGCTCTGGCCTGGACCTGGCCTGGCTCTGGTCTGCCTCTGGCCTGGCTCTGGCCTGGATCTGGCCTGGCTCTGGCCTGGCTCTGGCCTGGCTCTGGCGTGGATCTGGCCTGGATCTGGCCTGGATCTGGCCTGGATCAGGCCTGGCTCTGGCCTGGCTCTTGCCTGGCTCTGGCCTGGCTCTGGCCTGGCACTGGCCTGGCTCTGGCCTGGCTCTGGCCTGGATCTGGTCTGGATCTGCCCTGGCTCTGGCCTGGCTCTGGCCTGGCTCTGGCCTGGCTCTTGCTCGGCTCTGGCCTGGCTCTGGCCTGGATCTGGCCTGGCTCTGGCCTGGCTATGGCCTGGCTCTGGCCTGGCTCTGGTCTGGATCTGGCCTGGCTCTGGCCTGGCTCTGGCCTGGCTCTGGCCAGGATCTGGCCTGGATCTGGCCTGGATCTGGCCTGGCTCTGGCCTGGCTCTGGCCTGGCAATGGCCTGGCTCTGGCCTGACTCTGGCCTGGCTCTGGCCTGCCTCTGGCCTGGTTATGGCCTGGCTCTGGCCTGGATCTGGCCTGGCTCTGGCCTGGCTCTGGCCTGGCTCTGGCCTGGCTCTGGCCTGGCTCTGGCCTGGCTCTGGCCTGGATCTGGTCTGGCTCTGGCCTGGCTCTGGCCTGGCTCTGGCCTGGATCTGGCCTGGATCTGGCTTGGATCTGGCCTGGCTCAGGCCTGGCTCTGGCCTGGCTCTGGCCTGGCTCTGGCCTAGCTCTGGCCTGGCTCTGGCCTGGATCTGGCCTGGATCTGGCCTGGATCTGGCCTGGATCTGGCCTGGCTCTGGCCTGGCACTGACCTGGCTCTGGCCTGGCTCTGGCCTGGATCTGGCCTGGATCTGGCCTGGATCTGGCCTGGCACTGGCCTGGCTCTGGCCTGGCTCTGGCCTGGCTCTGGCCTGCATCTGGCCTGGATCTGGCCTGGCTCTGGCATGGCTCTGGCCTGGCTCTGGCCTGGCTCTGGCCTGGATCTGCCCTGGATCTGCCCTGGATCTGGCCTGGCTCTGGCCTGGCTCTGGCCTGGCAATGGCCTGGCTCTGGCCTGGCTCTGGCCTGGCTCTGGCCTGGCTCTGGCCTGGCTCTGGCCTAGCTCTGGCCTGGCTCTGGCCTGGCTCTGGCCTGGCTCTGGCCTGGCTCTGGCCTGGCTCTGGCCTGGCTCTGGCCTGGCTCTGGCCTGGCTCTGGCCTGGCTCTGGCCTGGCTCTGGCCTGGATCTGGCCTGGCTCTGGCCTGGCTCTGGCCTGGCTCTGGCCTGGATCTGGCCAGGATCTGGCCTGGATCTGGCCTGGCTCAGGCCTGGCTCTGGCCTGACTCTGGCCTGGCTCTGGCCTAGCTCTGGCCTGCCTCTGGCCTGGATCTGGCCTGGATCTGGCCTGGATCTGGCCTGGATCTGGCCTGGATCTGGCCTGGCACTGACCTGGCTCTGGCCTGGCTCTGGCCTGGATCTGGCCTGGATCTGGCCTGGATCTGGCCTGGCTCTGGCCTGGCTCTGGCCTGGATCTGTCCTGGCTCTTCCCTGGCTCTGGCCTGGATCTGGCCTGGCTCTGGCCTGGCTCTGGCCTGGCTCTGGCCTGGCTCTGGCCTGGCTCTGGCCTGGCTCTGGCCTGGCTCTGGCCTGGCTCTGGCCTTTCTCTGGCCTTTCTCTGGCCTGGATCTGTCCTGGCTCTGGCCTGGCTCTGGCCTGGCTCTGGCCTGGCTCTGGCCTGGCTCTGGCCTGGATCTGGCCTGGCTCTGGCCTGGCTCTGGCCTGGCCTACTTTTCCTGTAATTGTTGTGCAAATTGAACAGTTTTGGGGGAGGCAACGAGAGTCTGAAACCTAAAGGAGATGGAACAGTGTATGTGTGTGTGTGTGTGTGTGTGTGTGTGTCTGTGTGTGTGTGTGTGTGTTTGTGTGTGTGTGTATGTCTGTGTCTGTGTCTGTGTCTGTGTCTGTGTGTGTGTCTGTGTGTGTGTCTGTCTGTCTGTCTGTGTATCTGTGTGTGCGTCTGTGAGTGTGTCTGTGTGTCTGTACTCACCTAGTTGTACTCACCTAGTTGAGGTTGCAGGGGTCGAGTCCAAGCTCCTGGCCCCGCCTCTTCACTGGTCGCTACTAGGTCACTCTCCCTGAGCCGTGAGCTTTATCATACTTCTGCTTAAAGCTATGTATGGATCCTGCCTCCACTGCATCGCTTCCCAAACTATTCCACTTCCTGTCAACTCTGTGGCTGAAGAAATACTTCCTAACATCCCTGTGATTCATCTGTGTCTTCAACTTCCAACTGTGTCCCCTTGTTGCTGTGTCCCATCTCTGGAACATCCTGTCTTTGCCCAACTTGTCAATTCCTCTCAGTATTTTGTATGTCTTTATTATGTCCTCCCTATCTCTCATGTCCTCCAGTGTCGTCAGGTTGATTTCCCTTAACCTCTCCTCATAGGACATACCTCTTAACTCTGGGACTAGTCTTGTTGAAAACCTTTGCACTTTCTCACTCTTTACATGCTTGGCTAGGTGTGAGTTCCAAACTGGTGCCGCATACTCGAATATGGGCCTAACGTACACGGTCTACAGGGTCCTGAACGATTCCTTATTAAGATGTCGGAATGCTGTTCTGAGGTTTGCTAGGCGCCCATTTGCTGCAGCAGTTATTTGGTCGATGTGCGCTTCAGGAGATGTGCCTGGTGTTATACTCACCCCAAGATCTTTTTACTTGAGTGCGGTTTGTAGTCTCTGGCCCCCTAGACTGTACTCTGTCTGCGGTCTTCTTTGCCCTTCCCCAATCTTCATGACTTTTGCACTTGGTGGGGTTGAACTCCAGGAGCCAATTGCTGGACCAGGTCTGCAGCCTGTCCAGATCCCTTTGTAGTTCTGCCTGGTCTTCGATAGAATGAATTCTTCTCATCAACTTCACATCATCTGCAAACAGGGACACTTCGGAGTTTATTCCTTCCGCCATGTCGTTCACAAACACCAGAAACAGCACTGGTCCTAGTACTGACCCCTGCGGGACCCCGCTGGTCACAGGTGCCCACTCTGACACCTCGCCACGCACCATGACTCGCTGCTGTCTTCCTGACAAGTATTCCCTGATCCATTGTAGTGCCTTCCCTGTTATCCCTGCTTGGTCCTCCAGTTTTTGCACTAATCTCTTGTGTGGAATTGTGTCAAATGCCTTCTTGCAGTCCAAGAAAATGCAATTCACCCACCCCTCTCTCTCTTGTCTTACTGCTGTCACCATGTCATAGAACTCCAGTAGGTTTGTGACACAGGATTTCCCGTCCCTGAAACCATGTTGGCTGCTGTTGATGAGATCATTCCTTTCTAGGTGTTCTACCACTCTTCTCCTGATAATCTTCTCCATGACTTTGCATACTATACATGTCAGTGACACTGGTCTGTAGTTTAGTGCTTCATGTCTGTCTCCTTTTTTAAAGACTGCGACTACATTTACTGTCTTCCATGCCTCAGGCAATCTCCCTGTTTCGATAGATGTATTGAATATTGTTGTTAGGGGTATACATAACGCCTCTGCTCCCTCTCTCAGGACCCATGGAGAGATGTTATCCGGTCCCATTGCCTTTGAGGTATCTAGCTCACTCAGAAGCCTCTTCACTTCTCCCTCGGTTGTGTGCACTGTGTCCAGCACTTGGTGGTGTGCCCCACCTCTCCGTCTTTCTGGAGCCCCTTCTGTCTCCTCTGTGAACACTTCTATGAATCTCTTGTTGAGTTCCTCACATACTTCATGGTCATTTCTTATTGTCTCTCCTCCTTCCTTCCTTAGCCTGATTACCTGGTCCTTGACTGTTGTTTCCCTCCTGATGTGGCTGTATAACAGTTTCGGGTCAGATTTGGCTTTCGCTGCTATGTCGTTTTCATATTGTCTTTGGGCCTCCCTTCTTATCTGTGCATATTCATTTCTGGCTCTACGACTGCTCTCCTTATTCTCCTGGGTCCTTTGCCTTCTATATTTCTTCCATTCCCTAGCACACTTGGTTTTTGCCTCCCTGCACCTTTGGGTGAACCATGGGCTCATCCTGGCTTTTTCATTATTCCTGTTACCCTTAGGTACAAACCTCTCCTCATCTTCCTTGCACATTGTTGCTACATATTCCATCATCTCATTAACTGGCTTCCCTGCTAGTTCTCTGTCCCACTGAACCCCGTTTAGGAAGTTCCTCATTCCCGTGTAGTCCCCTTTCTTGTAGTTTGGCTTCATTCGTCCTGGCCTTCCTGCTTCCCCCTCCACTTGGAGCTCTACGGTGTATTCGAAGCTTAAAACCACATGATCGCTGGCCCCAAGGGGTCTTTCATATGTGATGTCCTCAATACCTGCACTACTCAAGGTGAATACTAGGTCCAGTCTTGCTGGTTCATCCTCTCCTCTCTCTCTTGTAGTGTTCCTTACGTGTTGGTACATGAAGTTTTCCAGTACCACCTCCAGCATCTTAGCCCTCCATGTATCTTGGCCCCCATGTGGCTCCAAGTTCTATGTGTGTGTGTGTGTGTGTGTACACACCTAATTTACCTAATTGTAGTTGCAGGGGTCGAGACTCAGCTCCTGGCCCCGCCTCTTCACTGAATGCTACTAGGCCCTCTCTCTCCCTGCTCCATGAGCTTTATCATTCCTCGTCTTAAAGCTATGTATGGTACCTGACTCCACTACATCGCTCGCCAGACTGTTCCACTTCCTGACCACTCTGTAACTGAAGAAATGCTTCCTAACATCCCTGTGCCTCATCTGAGTCTTCAACTTCCAAGAGTGACCCCTTGTTTCTGTGTCCCCTCTCTGGAACATCTTGTCTCTGTCCACCTTGTCTATTCCACGCAGTATTCTGTATGTCGTTATCATGTCTCCCCTCACCCTCCTGTCCTCCAGTGTCGTCAAGCCGATTTCCCTTAACCTTTCTTCGTAGGACATTCCCCTTAGGTCTGGAATCTGCAAACAGGGACACTTCTCAACCAAGACTCGTTGTTGCCTCCCTGTTGTTGCTGTTATATGAGCCTGATGCTCTAGCTTCTGCACTAACTGTGTCAAAGGCCTTCTTTGCACTTTCTCTAGTGTGTGTGTGTGTACCTCTGCTTGTGTGTGTGTGTGTGTGAAGAAATACTTCCTAACATCCCTGTGATTCATCTGTGTCTTTAGCTTCCAACTGTGTCCCCTTGTTACTGTGTCCCCCTATCTCTCCTGTCCTCCAGTGTCGTCAGGTTGATTTCCCTTAACCTCTCCTCGTAGGACATACCTCTTAGCTCTGGGACTAGTCTTGTTGCAAACCTTTGCACTTTCTCTAGTTTCTTTACGTGCTTGGCTAGGTGTGGGTTCCAAACTGGTGCCGCATACTCCAATATGGGCCTAACGTATACGGTGTACAGGGTCCTGAACGATTCCTTATTAAGATGTCGGAATGCTGTTCTGAGGTTTGCTAGGCGCCCATATGCTGCAGCAGTTATTTGGTTGATGTGCGCTTCAGGAGATGTGCCTGGTGTTATACTCACCCCAAGATCTTTTTCCTTGAGTGAGGTTTGTAGTCTCTGACCCCCTAGACTGTACTCCGTTTGCGGCCTTCTTTGCCCTTCCCCAATCTTCATGACTTTGCACTTGGTGGGATTGAACTCCAGGAGCCAATTGCTGGACCAGTTCTGCAGCCTGTCCAGATCCCTTTGTAGTTCTGCCTGGGTCCCTTCTGTCTCCTCTGTGAACACTTCTTTGAATCTCTTGTTGAGTTCTTCACATACTTCCCGGTCATTTCCTGTTGTCTCTCCTCCTTCCTTCCTTAGCCTGATTACCTGGTCCTTGTGTGTGTGTGTGTGTGTGTGTGTGTGTGTGTGTGTGTGTGTGTGTGTGTGTGTGTGTGTGTGTGTGTATGTGTGTGCGTGTGTGTTATTGTAGACTATCATGCCTTGTCTTACCTGTGACAGGTCACTTATAAACTAATGCATTAAAAATCTGAATACATTTAGGAAAGCCATGTGACCATATACCTGCAGTTGTAGCCTTGTGATACATCAGTTCAGATGTAGCCTTGTAAGACACGTGCAGTAGTAGCCTTGTAAGACTCCCAGTTCATTTGCAGCCTCTGTGAGCAGCACAAGGTGAACATATGTGTAGAACAAACCACAGGGAGATAGTAATCTTTAGCGCAAGATCTTTCACACTCTCTTACGTCATCAGGAGCTATACAATGTTGCAACAGAACGACAGACAGAAAAGGGAAATTCTCTGAGGCAGAAGGTATCAATGGCGGCCCATGACAGACTCATAAAACTCACCTCCAATGGGTTCAACCTTCCAGCCATTCCTGATTTATTTGCATTGTGTTATTACGATTTCCCGAGTACTGGTGACTAGCTATGGGTCCAAGACGAACCCTAAGTTACATTCTCCTATGTGTGTGTTATATGTGAAATGATAAACTGGTATATTCCCAGGATGCCATTGTCGTAGCTGTCCAGTCTGAGAGTCTGCTGATCAGTCCAGACTGTCTGACAGATGAAAAGGGTGCGAGAAACCTGTGTTAGTGTTAAGATTAGAAAGCAAAAGCAAGAAATGTTCTGACAAGAGGAAACTACGAGTAAAAGAAATATCTGAATAATAACTAAATACTAATTATCTGAATAATTATTATTTTTATTAAAGATTTGCCACTACGACAAGGTCCTAGATGCACTAGAAGACAAAAAGAATGCAGATGTAATATATACAGACTTTGCAAAAGCCTTCGACAAGTGTGACCATGGCGTAATAGCGCACAAAATGCGTGCTAAAGGAATAACAGGAAAAGTCGGTCGATGGATCTATAATTTCCTCACAAACAGAACACAAAGAGTAGTAGTCAACAGAGTAAAGTCTGAGGCAGCTACGGTGAAAAGCTCTGTTCCACAAGGCACAGTACTCGCTCCCATCTTGTTCCTCATCCTCGTAGAGAATGAGGAACAAGACAAAGATGTCAGCCACAGCACCGTGTCTTCCTTTGCAGATGACACCCGAATCTGCATGACAGTGTTTTCCATGACAGCTCCAGGCAGACATTTGCAAGGCTCCAGGCCATTGCAGACACTGCAAGGCTCCAGGCAGACATTGCAGGCTCCACACTGTAAGGCTCCAGGCAGACATTGCAGACACTGCAAAGCAGACATTGCCACTGCAAAGGCAGACATTGCAGACACTGCAAGGCTCCAGGCAGACATTGCAGACACTGCAAGGCTCCAGGCAGACATTGCAGACACTGCAAGGCTCCAGGCAGACATTGCAGACACTGCAAGGCTAGACATTGCAGACACTGCAAGGCTCCAGGCAGACATTGCAGACACTGCAAGGCTCCAGGCAGACATCAACCAAATCTTTCAGTGGGCTGCAGAAAACAATATGAAGTTCAACGATGAGAAATTTCAATTACTCAGATATGGTAAACATGAGGAAATTAAAACTTCATCAGAGTACAAAACAAATTCTGGCCACAAAATAGAGCGAAACACCAACGTCAAAGACCTGGGAGTGATCATGTCGGAGGATCTCACCTTCAAGGACCATAACATTGTATCAATCGCATCTGCTAGAAAAATGAGAGGATGGATAATGAGAACCTTCAAAACTAGGGATGCCAAGCCCATGATGACACTCTTCAGGTCGCTTGTTCTATCTAGGCTGGAATATTGCTGCACTCTAACAGCACCTTTCAAGGCAGGTGAAATTGCTGGCCTAGAAAATGTACAGAGAACCTTCACGGCGCGCATAACGGAGATAAAACACCTCAATTACTGGGAGCGCTTGAGGTTCCTGAACCTGTACTCCCTGGAACGCAGGCGGGAGAGATACACGATTATATACACCTGGAAAATCCTAGAGGGACTAGTACCGAACTTGCACACGAAAATCATTCTCCGAAAGCAAAAGACTTGGCAGACGATGCAACATCCCCCCAATTAAAAGCAGGGGTGTCACTAGCACGTTAAGAGACAATACAATAAGTGTCAGGGGCCCGAGACTGTTCAACTGCCTCTCAGCATACATAAGGGGGATTACCAATAGACCCCTGGCTGTCTTCAAGCAGGCACTGGACAGGCACCTAAAGTCGGTACCTGAACAGCCGGGCTGTGGCTCGTACGTTGGATTGCGTGCAGCCAGCAGTAACAGCCTGTTTGATCAGGCTCTGATCCACCAGGAGGCCTGGTCACAGACCGGGCCGCGGGGGCGTTGACCCCCGGAACTCTCTCCAGATAAACTCTCTCCAGGTATTTTCCCTGCCCGGGCCTTTTCCAAGTGGTGGCCCGGCCTTGGCTCCCTGTCTAGGGAGTGTCTGAGACCTAAGTCTCCCATGGGAGGAAGCACAAGTACCCCCTCATATTTGGGACCAACTGTCCCCAGGCCTAGCCACATTCCCCGTCCTCACGGGCTCGTAGGGGGAAGATAGGCCTCTCTGGTCTGCCATCCCCGCCCCAAGGGGGCTAATGGGAATGGCCGTCTTGTGAGCTGCAAGTTCTGGCTCAGGCACCTACCCTACCCCAGAAGGGCTGGGCATGGTGTCGATGATCTGAATAATTAATAACTACTGAATATTTTCTGTAGTACCTAGTTTTTTTTCATTCCTGTTCGTGTTTACAAACTTGAAAATGTTTGTTTGTATCATAAATTGTACTACCTCATACTAATAAAAGAGTAAAATATTGAATATTTGTACGTATACCACCATTCCTGACTTGTCTAGACTAAGTCGTCTTTAAGATTAGGTTAGTCTACCCGAAAAGTCTCGGCATGATAGTGGTTTTCTTTGTTCCAGTCAAATTATGGATGTAAACACTGTAACGTTACTAAAGAAATCAAATTTTATTTTATTTGTGATGTAGTTTCGTAATAGATTCAAGAGACACGATATTCTGAGAGTTTTAGGACAATGTTAGGTGGTCTTGGTTGTTACTCAGTTATAAGGAGAGAGAAAGAGAAATGGGAGATAAGGAGACATTTTGTCCAGTATCTCTGACAGTGGTATCTTCTTATTTTGACAGTTGTATCTTCTTTTTTTGACGGTGGTACCTTCTTTTTTGACAATGGTATCTGGAGGTCGTAGTTCTCACACTCTAGTTTTGTCAGTGCACTCCAGCCACTGTGAAAAACACACTTGGAGATCAAGTGGCAAATTTTCTGGGTTAGTTGAGGTCAAATTCGTCAGGAAAAAGGACAGCTGTGTCCTGGAGTGGATCTGGTCACATGATAACCACCCACTGTAGTGTTTGGCCATCTGACTGAGGCCTTCCACTGGCTTAACTGTCAGTCCAATTAAAAATTAAGTTAGAATTATGACCATAATATTCTACTGAAGTTGACGACGCTAGCCAGAAGTTACGTGGGTTTAGATTAAGTTATAATCTCGGGGAAAGATAAGTAACCCAATTTTTTTTCTCTTTCCTCTTTAGGCAGTAATGTAGTGAACAGCATCAACGGAGCCTTCAGCAGCAACCTCAGCACCACGACAAGTAGCAGCAGTAGCAGCAGTAGCAGTAGCAGCAGTAGCAGCAGTAGCAGCAGTCCTGGCTTAATGAAGCCAGCAGAGAACGTCATAAAACTGGAGGAGAATGACGAGAAAAGACTGTTGGACGCTCTTATGAGAGGCTACGACCGTGATGTTAGACCAGTCAGGAACGCCTCTCACCCTATTATTATACAGCTGGGCATCACCCTCACCCAGATCTTTGATATGGTAAGTGTCTTGTTTAATGTTGTTGTTACCGCACCTTTGTCAGTGGTAGCTGTTGTTGTTACCACACCTTTGTTAGTTGTGGCTGTTGTTGCTACCACACCTTTGTTAGTTGTGGCTGTTGTTGCTACCGCACCTTTGTTAGTGGTAGCTGTTGTTGTTACCACACCTTTGTTAGTTGTGGCTGTTGTTGCTACCGCACCTTTGTTAGTGGTGGCTGTTGTTGTTACCACACCTTTGTTAGTTGTGGCTGTTGTTGCTACCACACCTTTGTTAGTGGTAGCTGTTGTTGTTACCACACCTTTGTTAGTTGTGGCTGTTGTTGTTACCACACCTTTGTTAGTGGTAGCTGTTGTTGTTACCACACCTTTGTTAGTGGTGACTGTTGTTGTTACCACACCTTTGTTAGTTGTGGCTGTTGTTGCTACCGCACCTTTGTTAGTGGTGGATGTTGATGTTACCACACCTTTGTTAGTGGTGACTGTTGTTGTTACCACACCTTTGTTAGTTGTGGCTGTTGTTGTTACCACACCTTTGTTAGTGGTGGCTGTTGTTGCTGCCACACCTTTGTTAGTTGTGGCTGTTGTTGTTACCACACCTTTGTTATTTGTGGCTGTTGTTGCTACCACACCTTTGTTAGTTGTGGCTGTTGTTGTTACCACACCTTTGTTAATGGTGGCTGTTGTTGTCACCACACCTTTGTTAGTGGTGGCTGTTGTTGTTACCACACCTTTGTTAGTGGTGGCTGTTGTTGTTACCACACCTTTGTTAGTGGTAGCTGTTGTTGTTACCACACCTTTGTTAGTTGTGGCTGTTGTTGCTACCACACCTTTGTTAGTTGTGGCTGTTGTTATTACCACACCTTTGTTATTTGTGGCTGTTGTTGCTACCACACCTTTGTTAGTGGTGGCTGTTGTTGTTACCACACCTTTGTTAGTGGTGGCTGTTGTTGTTACCACACCTTTGTTAGTGGTGGCTGTTGTTGCTACCACACCTTTGTTAATGGTGGCTGTTGTTGTTACCACACCTTTGTTAGTTGTGGCTGTTGTTGTTACCACACCTTTGTTAGTTGTGGCTGTTGTTGTTACCACACCTTTGTTAGTTGTGGCTGTTGTTGTTACCACACCTTTGTTAGTTGTGGCTGTTGTTGTTACCACACCTTTGTTAGTTGTGGCTGTTGTTGTTACCACACTTTTATTTGTTGTGGCTGTTGTTGTTACCACACCTTTGTTAGTTGTGGCTGTTGTTGTTACCACACCTTTGTTAGTTGTGGCTGTTGTTGCTGCCACACCTTTGTTAGTTGTGGCTGTTGCTGCTGCCACACCTTTGTTAGTTGTGGCTGTTGTTGCTACCACACCTTTGTTAGTGGTGGCTGTTGTTGTTACCACACCTTTGTTAGTGGTGGCTGTTGTTGCTACCACACCTTTGTTAGTGGTGGCTGTTGTTGCTGCCACACCTTTGTTAGTGGTGGCTGTTGTTGTTACCACACCTTTGTTAGTTGTGGCTGTTGTTGCTACCACACCTTTGTTAGTTGTGGCTGTTGTTGCTACCACACCTTTGTTTGTGGTAGCTGTTGTTGCTGCCACACCTTTGTTAGTTGTGGCTATTGTTGCTACCACACCTTTGTTAGTTGTGGCTGTTGTTGTTACCACACCTTTGTTAATTGTGGCTGTTGTTGCTACCACACCTTTGTTAGTGGTGGCTGTTGTTGTTACCACACCTTTCTTAGTTGTGACTGTTGTTGCTATCACGCCTTTGTTAGTGGTGGCTGTTGTTGCTGCCACACCTTTGTTAGTTGTGGCTGTTGTTGCTACCACACCTTTGTTAGTGGTGGATGTTTTTGTTACCACACCTTTGTTAGTTGTGACTGTTGTTGTTACCACACCTTTGTTAGTGGTGGCTGTTGTTGCTACCACACCTTTGTTATTTGTGGCTGTTGCTACCACACATTTGTTAGTGGTGGCTGTTGTTGCTACCACACCTTTGTTAGTGGTAGCTGTTGTTGCTGCCACACCTTTGTTAGTTGTGGCTGTTGTTGCTGCCACACATTTGTTAGTGGTGGCTGTTGTTGCTACCACACCATTGTTAGCTGTGGCTGTTGTTGTTACCACACCTTTGTTAGTGGTGGCTGTTGTTGTTACCACACCTTTGTTAGTGGTGGCTGTTGTTGTTACCACACCTTTGTTAGTGGTGGCTGTTGTTGCTACCACACCTTTGTTAGTTGTGTCTGTTGTTGCTACCACACCTTTGTTAGTTGTGGCTGTTGTTGATACCACACCTTTGTTAGTTGTGGCTGTTGTTGCTATCACACTTTTGTTAGTGGTGGCTGTTGTTGTTACCACACCTTTGTTAGTTGTGGCTCTTGTTGCTACCACACCTTTGTTAGTCGTGGCGGTTGTTGCTACCACACCTTTGTTAGTGGTAGCTGTTGTTGCTGCCACACCTTTGTTAGTTGTGGCTGTTGTTGTTACCACACCTTTGCTAATGGTGGCTGTTGTTGTTACCACACCTTTGTTAGTGGTGGCTGTTGTTGCTGCCACACCTTCCTTAGTTGTGGCTGTCGTTGCTACCACGCCTTTGTTAGTGGTGGCTGTTGTTGTTACCACACCTTTGTTAGTTGTGGCTGTTGTTGCTTCCACACCTTTGTTAGTGGTGGCTGTTGTTGCTGCCACACCTTCCTTAGTTGTGGCTGTCGTTGCTACCACGCCTTTGTTAGTGGTGGCTGTTGTTGCTGCCACACCTTTGTTAATGGTGGCTGTTGTTGCTGCCACACCTTTGTTAATGGTGGCTGTTGTTGTTACCCCACCTTTGTTAGTGGTGGCTATTGTTGCTACCACACCTTTGTTAGTGGTGGATGTTGTCGCTGCCACACCTTTGTTAGTGGTGGCTATTGTTGTTACCACACTTTTGTTAGTGGTGGCTGTTGTTGCTGCCACACCTTTGTTAATGGTGGCTGTTGTTGTTACCACACCTTTGTTAGTGGTGGCTATTGTTGCTACCACACCTTTGTTAGTGGTGGATGTTGTCGCTGCCACACCTTTGTTAGTGGTGGCTGTTGTTGCTACCACACCTTTGTTAGTTGTGGCTGTTGTTGTTACCACACCTTTGTTAGTTGTGTCTGTTGTTGTTACCACACCTTTGTTAGTGGTGGATGTTGTTGCTACCACACCTTTGTTAGTGGTGGCTGTTGTTGTTACCACACCTTTGTTAGTGGTGGCTGTTGTTGCTACCACACTTTTGTTAGTGGTGGCTGTTGTTGTTACCACACCTTTGTTAGTTGTGGCTGTTGTTGTTACCACACCTTTGTTAGTGGTGGATGTTGTTGCTACCACACTTTTGTTAGTTGTGGCTGTTGTTGTTACCACACCTTTGTTAGTGTTGGATGTTGTTGCTACCACACCTTTGTTAGTGGTGGCTATTGTTGTTACCACACCTTTGTTAGTTGTGGCTGTTGTTGCTACCACACCTTTGTTAGTGTGGCTGTTGTTGCTACCACACCTTTGTTAGTGTGGCTGTTGTTGCTACCACACCTTTGTTAGTGTGGCTGTTGTTGCTACCACACCTTTGTTAGTGTGGCTGTTGTTGCTACCACACCTTTGTTAGTGTGGCTGTTGTTGCTACCACACCTTTGTTAGTGTGGCTGTTGTTGCTACCACACCTTTGTTAGTGTGGCTGTTGTTGCTACCACACCTTTGTTAGTGTGGCTGTTGTTGCTACCACACCTTTGTTAGTGTGGCTGTTGTTGTTACCACGCTTTTGTTAGTGGTAGCTGTTGTTGCTACCACACCTTTGTTAGTTGTGGCTGTTGTTGCTACCACACCTTTGTTAGTGGTGGCTATTGTTGTTACCACACCTTTGTTAGTTGTGGCTGTTGTTGCTACCACACCTTTGTTAGTGTGGCTGTTGTTGCTACCACACCTTTGTTAGTGTGGCTGTTGTTGCTACCACACCTTTGTTAGTGTGGCTGTTGTTGCTACCACACCTTTGTTAGTGTGGCTGTTGTTGCTACCACACCTTTGTTAGTGTGGCTGTTGTTGCTACCACACCTTTGTTAGTGTGGCTGTTGTTGCTACCACACCTTTGTTAGTGTGGCTGTTGTTGCTACCACACCTTTGTTAGTGTGGCTGTTGTTGCTACCACACCTTTGTTAGTGTGGCTGTTGTTGTTACCACGCTTTTGTTAGTGGTAGCTGTTGTTGCTACCACACCTTTGTTAGTTGTGGCTGTTGTTGCTACCACACCTTTGTTAGTTGTGGCTGTTGTTGTTACCACACTTTTATTTGTTGTGGCTGTTGTTGCTACCGCAACATTGTCCTTGATATTGATGGTCTCATAATCAAGGAACTGGGCCAACCATTCCCTTCCTTACATGGATCTTGATTACCTTCCCATTCCCTTGCACGGTTCAACCCGTCATGGTTTAGCTCTTCCCAATAATAATAACACCAATAAGTAATAATAATAATAATAATAATAATAATAATAATAATAATAATAATAATAATAATAATAATAATAATAATAATAATAATAAAAATAATAATAATAATAATAATAATAATAATAATAATAATAATAATAATAATAATAAAAATAATAATAATAATAATAATGATAATAATATCTGGCTTTTCAGACTTACTCGTCTCTTCACCTTTTCAAGTCATCACAGTATTTTATACGCCATGGTCATGTCACCTCTGATCTTCCAGTCTTCTAATGTCGTCAGGTTAAACTCCTTCAGCGTGTCCTGATGACTCACACTCCTGGGTTACTGTTACTAGTTTTGTTGCAAACCCCTGCTTGTTTTCCAGTTCTTGAAAGGCTTTATCAGACAGGGGATTCATGCTGGCGCTGCATACTCCAGGTTAGGACTGACGTATGTCATGTATTGTGCCTAGAAGGATCCCGTCTTAAGGTTCCTCAACGTTAAGCTTGGATTTTGGTTTGCGGTTAAGGTTATTAAGATGATGTGTTCCTCAAGTGATATCCTAGGAGTTATGCCTACCCCAAGATCCTTAAGTGTGTTTCGAATGACTGTAGGTAATCAGTCATATAAAATAACTAGAGTTTTCAAAGTTTATATATATATTACCTACGTTTGGACAGTATATTCCTATTTGGGAACAAACCTGGTTTTAATCTCATTACATAAGGGTTTAGTGATCCATGGGAATAAATAATAATATTTGCCCCGCCCAGACTTGCAGTACTTTCTATTTGCTGGGGTTAAACTCTAACAGCCATATGCCAGCCAGTCCTGGAGTTTGTCCAGATCCACTTGTAAGCTTTCCTGTTCTGTTCCTGTGTATGTTTCTCCTCGTTAGTTTATCATCCAAGAGCAAGGTGATGTTCATCCACTCGTATAATAGTGGTGGTCCCAGTTTGACCCTTGTGGTACCCCATTCGTCATACTCGCCCACTCTGACACCTTATTAACTCTGTTTTCTTCCTGTTAAGTATTCTGGGATCAAGAGAAATACTTCCCTGTTATTCCTGCTTGCTTCTCAAGGTTCCTATCCGCCTCTCCTTGAGTCCATAAATATCTAGTCCACCCATCCCTCTCCCTCTCCCTCTCTCTCTCTCTCTCTCTCTCTCTCTCTCTCTCTCTCTCTCTCTCTCTCTCTCTCTCTCTCTCTCTCTCTCTCTCTCTCTCTCTCTTGTCTAACTTCTATCACCTTGTCATCCTCTGACCCGTATGTATGTGTGTGGACTCACCTAATTGTGGTTGCAAGGGTCGAGACTCAGCTTCTTTCGCCTCCTCTTCACTGATCGCTACTAGGTCCTCTCTCTCTCTGCTTCCTGAGCTTTATCATACCTCGTCTTAAAGCTATGTATGGTTCCTGCCTCCACTGCGTCACTTGCTAGGCTATTCCACTTCCTGACGACTCTATGACTAAAGAAATACTTCCTAACATCCACGTGACTCGTCCTCTTTATTCCTATTCTCTCGTCACTGCTTCCCCCTCATCCTCGTTCTTGTTGGAGGGAATGTTCAACGTACAGTTGCTCGCATGTACCATAAAAACGCATGTAGAAATGAGTGCCCAGCAGGGATTTATCATGATGCAATCACTGGCACTCGCCACAACACTCGTGGAGAGACGAGAGGACTGGCAACGAGTTGAAGCACTGTGATGACGCTCCCTGGATAGTGCCACACTACACACCCACGTCAGGAATGATAACCTTAACTCCATATGTAATGCATACATAGGTCAATGTGAGACAATACAGCCATTATTATCTCAAACACTACCAAACAGGTGCATACACTGTACTAAAGTACGCATGAATAACAGAAAAGGCACCTTATGTAAAATGTGTAAGGGGTGGGTGCATGATGGATGTATGTACAATTATAGCAACGGTGCCAGAATTCATTTTGTGTGTAACAAATGCACTTTGGCACAGTTACCCTTTAGCAGTGATGACATTGATTTACCTAATTTTAATACATATGACCCATTGCCATATATTGATGATTATGATTGTTTTATGAAAACAGGCCTTCACTTTATTCATGTCAATTCAAGATCACTTCTTCCTAAATTGGCAGAGATTAGGATTCTAGCTAACAAAATTAGGGCGGCAGTTATAACCATCTCTGAATCTTGGTTGGATGATACGGTGACTGACGACGAGGTCAAAATAGAAGGTTACAATATAAAACGTTTAGATAGGAACAGAAAGGGTGGTGGAGTATGTGCCTACATTAGAAATGACTTAGCTTACAACCCAAGACCTGATTTAAATAACAATAAACTGGAGATTCTATGGTTTGAAGTGCTGCTTCCTAAGACCAAACCCATCTTAGTAGGAACTAGTTACCGCCCTCCTACCCAGGACCAGTTCTTAGAAGACTTTTCCAGAGTCTTGTCCGGAGTTGAAAACAATTGCGAGACAATAATACTGGGCGACTTCAATATCTGTTTTCAGCAGCAAAATAACGGGCTATGCAAAAGGTATAAGCAAATTCTAGGATTAAATAGTTACACTCAACTAATTAATACTCCAACCCGGATCACACAGTTCTCAGCCACCCTAATTGACCACATACTTTGTAACCGCTCTGAGAACATTAGTCAGTCAGGCGTCATTACCACAGGTCTTAGTGATCATTTCATCATTTACTGTACCAGGAAAATCACTAGGGATAGGATAGGCCTACACAGGACAATAAAAATGAGGTCAACTATAAACTACAGTAAAGAAACACTGGTAAATAGGCTACACAATTGTGACTGGACAGAGATAACAAGTTGCACGGACGTAAACGATGCCTGGGAAAAATTCAAAACAATGTTCACTACCATTCTTAATAATATTGCACCAGTTAAAGAGGTTAGGATTAAACGAAGAACTGAACCCTGGATGACTACTGAGATATTAGATAATATGAAATTCAGAGACCAGCTGCTAAAAAGATTTAAAGCAAACAGACAGGATATTGCAGCACTAAATGAATTCCAAAGGGTGAGGAACAGAGTACAGAGACTTATAAAAGGAGCAAAGGCAAAGCACTACTGCTCAAAAATTGAAGAGTATAAGCATAACCCCAGAAAGCTCTGGCAACAACTAAAACAGTTGGGGGTATAGCCATAAGCCAGTAGATAGGTCTAACATAGTACTCACTATCGATAATGAGGTATGCCACGAAACATCTAAGGTGGCAGATTGCTTTAATTCCTACTACACATCTGTTGCATCAACACTAGTAAGTAAACTACCAGCTGCATCAAATACCTTTAACACAGACTCTGATAAGTTTCAAACATACTATACCAATAAAGGGGTAACCCCAAACAGTTGTCAACTAGTAAGTGTATCTCACGACTTTATTCAAAAAGAACTAAGCAGGTTAAACCCAACTAAGAGCACAGACCCTGATAACATCCCGTCTAAGTTCCTAAAAGATGGTGCTTCTGAACTGTCAATCCCTATTGCTCACATAATAAATCTATCAATCACCACTAATACCGTACCGGAGGGGTTCAAGAAAAATAGTAGGTCTGATGTATGCAACTATAGGCCTGTTAGTATACTCAGTATAATATCTAAAATTCTAGAGAGGGCGGTGTATTCTCAAGTAGTTAAGTACCTTAATGACAACAACATTCTCCTTAGCTATCAATCGGGCTTTAGAAGATCCTACTCAACCGACACCTCCCTTATTAATCTGATGGATTACCTGAGAACTGAAATGTCAAAGGGGAACCTCATAGGTATGGTAACCTTAGACCTGCAAAAGGCCTTCGATACTATCAACCACAATATATTATGTAATAAACTTCAAGCTATCGGTATAGGTTCTGTAGATTGGTTTAAGTCCTACCTTAGCAACAGGAGACAAATAGTCAAAATCAACAAAACAGAATCAGAACCCCTGCCGATAACATGTGGAGTTCCCCAAGGTAGTATTCTGCGTCCCTTATTATTCTTATGTTATGTCAATGATATGCCTATCAGTGTCAAGTGCAAACTCCTACTGTATGCAGATGACAGTGCTCTGTTAGTGACAGGTAAAGACCCACAAGATATTGCTAATGTTTTAACACTGGAACTGGAGTCCTGCAGCAAATGGTTAGTAGACAACAAACTATCATTACACCTAGGGAAAACTGAAGCCATTCTCTTTGGCACGAAACATAAACTGAGAATGATAAATAATTTTAATGTCCAGTGTAATGGGGAGTCCATCACTTTGGTTTCATCAGTAAAATATCTGGGAATCCCCTTTGACCCATGCATGTCAGGAGAATTGATAGGGAACAGTGTAGTAAAGAAAGCGAATGCCAGACTGAAGTTCCTGTATAGACAAGCACAGTGTCTACCTACTGAGGCACAGTGTCTACCTACTGAGGCTCGCAGGACCCTATGTCTAGCTCTTATACAATGCCATATGGATTACGCTTGCTCTTCTTGGTACTCTGCCTTGACAAAAAAACTGAAAGATAGACTGCAAATCACCCAGAACAAAATCGTAAGATTCATCCTGGGGCTGGGACCAAGAGAACATGTAGGCCAGGATGAATTACAGCAGTTGGATATGCTGAATGTTGAAGACAGAGTAAAACAACTGAAGCTAAATCATGTTTATAAAATTGCTCACAAACAATGTCCAGAATATCTTGCTGTCAGTTTTGTCAAGGTTGGGAACCAGAGCAATCATAGTACTAGGGGGAGAGAGCACAACTTTGTAGTACCCACAGTCAGTGGCCAGGCGTCAAACACCTTTTATTGTACAGCAATAAAGGAATGGAACAGATTGCCTGCACATGTCAAAGCCAGTCATAGCATGAACCAGTTCAAGAAGAGTGCCAAAAGGTGTCTGATGAATGTAGCTACAGAAAGGGAGGGGAATGATTTTCTATTTTTTAGCTAACATACGTGTAAATTTTACCTTATTCCTAGTAATGACCCTCGTATTGTAGATAGTCTTAATGACCCTCGTGTAGTAGATAGTCTTTTTAGTATGATAATAAGATGTTATCTTCATTGTAGAATAATAAGAAAATATTATAACCTTTATATTATAATAATAAGGTAAAAGGACCACAATGGAAATAAGTCACTCTGTCTGACTTTTTTGGGTTATCCCAGGTTCTCTACACATATGCTGCTATGTATGATAATTCTATGTAACTGTATTGTGTATACCTGAATAAACTTACATACTTACTTAGTCAGGAAACACTGAGATGACCTTCCCTGGCTAGTGCCACACCACACACCCGCGTCAGGAAGCACTGTGATGACCCTAGCTAGTGCCACACCACACTCACGTCAGGAAGCACTGTGATGACCCTGGCTAGTGCCACACCACACACCCGCGTCAGGAAGCACTGTGATGACCCTAGCTAGTGCCACACCACACACCCACGTCAGGAAACACTGAGATGACCTTCCCTGGCTAGTGCCACACCACACTCACGTCAGGAAGCACTGTGATGACCCTGGCTAGTGCCACACCACACACTCACGTCAGGAAACACTGGGATGACCTTCCCTGGATAGTGCCACACCACACTCAGGTCAGGAAGCCCTGTGATGACCCTGGCTAGTGCCACATCACACCCACGTCAGGAAGCACTGGGATGACCTTCCCTGGCTAGTGCCACACCACACACCCACGTCAGGAAGCACTGAGATGACCTTCCCTGGCTAGTGCCATACCACACAATCACGTCAGGAAACTGTGATGACCTTCCCTGGCTAGTGCCACACCACACACCCACGTCAGGAAGCACTTGTCCTGTTTCCCGACAAACCTACCTAACCTAACCTAACCTAACCTAACCTTACCTAACCTAACCTAACCTAACCTAACCTAACCTAACCTAACCTACTCTAACCTAACCTAACCTAACCTAGCCTAGCCTAGCCTAACCTAGCCTAGCCTAACCTATCCTAACCTAACCTAACCTAACCTAACCTAACCTAACCTAACCTAGCCTACCCTAACCTAGAGAAACTTAACCTAACCTAACCTAACCTAACTTAACCTAACCTAACCTAACCTAACCTAACCTAACCTAACCTAACCTACTCTAAACTAACCTAACCTAGCCTAGCCTAGCCTAACCTAGCCTAGCCTAACCTATCCTAACCTAACCTAACCTAACCTAACCTAGCTCTCCACATTTAGGTAAGCAGTGAGTGGTATTTGCGGCATCCAGACCTGGTTCTTCAGTCTCACTCTCAACAATCACATGAATGCCGTCCTTCACGTGTGTGTCCTCCTGAACATAGTGTTGACCGGCTGCATCACCGTCCAGTTGTGAGTCTTCACATAACCCGCCTCAGGAACCACTTGTCCTGTTTCTTGACAATCTTAAAATAACCTAACCTAGCATCACGGTCACGGATCGGTCCGATACAGCCACCCCCGTGATCCACAAACCCAGCCCCCTGTACCTCAGGGCACGCTGTTGGAACAGTGCAGAGTGCGGCAGTTTCATTTATTAACAATTCTTTTAAATTTCATACTTCGGTATTTCCTAATTTTTCTGTCAAGGAAATCGGAAGAATCATTCACAAGTCATCACATGGAAACCATTTTTCTCTCTCTCTCTCTCTCTCTCTCTCTCTCTCTCTCTCTCTCTCTTTCTATATATATATATATATATATATATATATATATATATATATATATATATATATATATATATATATATATATATATATATATATATATATATATATATATATATATATATATATATATATATATATATAATAAAATAAAATTTTGAGAAGAGACACCAAAAACACCAACTTGTTAATAACTAAGTTTTAGGTAGACTTTGTGTACAAAACATTAATATATTTATCAGTGGTGTTGAGGACACGGATGTTGTAGACATGTTAGATGTGTTATATAAACTTATAAACATTCAGAATAACCCAGTAATGTCAAACATTGTGACTTATTTCTGACCAGAAGTAACATTCTGTAGTTATTTCTGACCAGAAGTAACATTTGTAGTTATTTCTGACCAGAAGTTATTTCTGACCAGAAGTAACATTCTGCAGTTATTTCTGACCAGAAGTAACATTCTGCAGTTATTTCTGACCAGAAGTAACATTCTGCAGTTATTTCTGACCAGAAGTAACATTCTGCAGTTATTTCTGACCAGAAGTAACATTCTGCAGTTATTTCTGACCAGAAGTAACATTCTGCAGTTATTTCTGACCAGAAGTAACATTCTGCAGTTATTTCTGACCAGAAGCAACATTCCTCAGTTATTTCTGACCAGAAGCAACATTCTGCAGTTATTTCTGACCAGAAGCAACATTCCTCAGTTATTTCTGACCAGAAGCAACATTCCTCAGTTATTTCTGACCAGAAGCAACATTCAGCAGTTATTTCTGACCAGAAGCAACATTCCTCAGTTATTTCTGACCAGAAGCAACATTCAGCAGTTATTTCTGACCAGAAGCAACATTCAGCAGTTATTTCTGACCAGAAGCAACATTCAGCAGTTATTTCTGACCAGAAGCAACATTCTTCAGTTATTTCTGACCAGAAGCAACATTCCTCAGTTATTTCTGACCAGAAGCAACATTCCTCAGTTATTTCTGACCAGAAGCAACATTCTCCAGTTATTTCTGACCAGAAGCAACAATCAGCAGTTATTTCTGACCAGAAGCAACATCCCTCAGCTATTTCTGACCAGAAGCAATATTCCTGAGTTACTCCTGACCAGAAGCAACATTCATCAGTTATTTCTGACCTGAGGCATCATTCCTCAGTTATTTCTGACCAGAAACATCATTCAGCAGTTATTTCTAACCAGAAGCAACATTCCTCAGTTATTTCTGACTAGAAGCAACATTCAGCAGTTATTTCTTACCAGAAGCAAGTTATTTCTTCCATTCAGTTATTTCTGACCAGAAGCATCATTCCCCAGTTATTTCTGACAAGAAGCAACATTCCCCAGTTATTTCTGACCAGAAGCAACATTCCTCAGTTATTTCTGACCAGAAGTAATATTCCTCAGTTATTTCTGACCACAAGCAACATTCCTCAGTTATTTCTCATCAGAAGCAACATTCTCCATTTTTTTCTGACCAGAAGCAATATTCCTCAGTTATTTCTGACCAGAAACTACGTTCCTCAGTTATTTCTGACCAGAAGCAACATTCTTCAGTTATTTCTGACCAGAAGCAACATTCAGCAGTTATTTCTGACCTGAAGCAACATTCATTCAGCAATTATTTCTGACCAGAGTTATTTCTGACCAACATTCAGCAACATTCCAGTTATTTCAGCAACATTCCCCAGAAGCAACATTCAGCACTTATTTCTGACCAGAAGTAACATTCCCCAGTTATTTCTGACCAGAAGCATCATTCCTCAGTTATTTCTGACCAGAAACTACGTTCCTCAGTTATTTCTGACCAGAAGCAACATTCTTCAGTTATTTCTGACCAGAAGCAACATTCAGCAGTTATTTCTGACCAGAAGTAACATTCTCCAGTTATTTCTGACCAGAAGCAACATTCTCCAGTTATTTCTTACCAGAAGCAACATTTTTCAGTTATTTCTGACCAGAAGCAACATTCTTCAGTTATTTCTGACCAGAAGCAACATTCATCAGTTATTTCTGACCAGAAGCAACATTCCTCAGTTATTTCTGACCAGAAGCAACATTCCTCAGTTATTTCTGACCAGAAGCAACATTCCTCAGTTATTTCTGACCAGAAGCAACATTCAGCAGTTATTTCTGACCATAAGCAACATTCATCAGTTATTTCTGACCAGAAGCAACATTCAGCAGTTATTTCTGACCAGAAGCAACATTTCCCAGTTTTTTCTGACCAGAAGCAACATTCTCCAGTTATTTCTGACCAGAAGCCACATTTTGCATTTATTTCTGACTAGAAGCAACATTCCTCAGTTATTTCTGACCAGAAGCAACATTCTGCAGTTATTTCTGACCAGAAGCAATATTCTTCAGTTATTTCTGACCAGAAGCAACATTCTCCAGTCATTTCTGACCAGAAGCATCATACCCTGGTTATTTCTGACCAGAAGCATCATTCCTCAGTTATTTCTGACCAGAAGCAACATTCTTCAGTTATTTCTGACCAGAAGGAACATTCATCAGTTATTTCTGACCAGAAGCAACATTCAGCAGTTATTTCTGACCAGAAGCAACATTTCCCAGTTATTTCTGACCAGAAGCAACATTTTCCAGTTATTTCTGACCAGAAGCCACATTTTGCAGTTATTTCTGACTAGAAGCAACATTCCTCAGTTATTTCTGACCAGAAGCAACATTCTGCAGTTATTTCTGACCAGAAGCAACATTCCCCAGTTATTTCTGACCAGAAGCAACATTCTTCAGTTATTTCTGACCAGAAGCAATATTCCTCAGTTATTTCTGACCAGAAGCAATGTTCCTCAGTTATTTCTGACCAGAAGCAACATTCACCAGTTATTTCTGACCAGAAGCAACATACCCAAGTTATTTCTGACGAGAAGCATCATTCCTCAGTTATTTCTGACCAGAAGCAACATTCTTCAGTTATTTCTGACCAGAAGCAACATTCAGCAGTTATTTCTGACCAGAAGCAACATTCATCAGTGATTTCTGACCATAAGCAACATTCATCAGTTATTTCTGACCAGAAGCAACATTCCTCAGTTATTTCTGACCAGTTAGAAGCAACATTTTTTTCCCAGTTATTTCTGACCAGCAGTTATTTATGACCAGAAGCAACATTCCTCAGTTATTTCTGACCAGAAACAACATTCAGCAATTATTTCTGACCAGAAGCAACATTTCTCAGTTATTTCTGACCAGAAGCAACATTCCTCAGTTATTTCTGACCAGAAGCAACATTCTTCAGTTATTTCTGACCAGAAGCAACATTCCTCAGTTATTTCTGACCAGAAGCAACATTCCTCAGTTATTTCTGACCAGAAGCAACATTCTCCAGTTATTTCTGACCAGAAGCAACATTCTTCAGTTATTTCTGACCAGAAGCAACATTCTCCAGTTATTTCTGACCAGAAACATCATTCAGCAGTTATTTCTGACCAGAAGCAACATTCCTCAGTTATTTCTGACTAGAAGCAACATTCAGCAGTTATTTCTGACCAGAAGCAACGTTCCTCAGTTATTTCTGACCAGAAGCAACATTCTCCAGTTATTTCTGACCAGAAGTAACATTCCCCAGTTATTTCTGACCGGAAGCATCAATCCTCAGTTATTTCTGACAAGAAGCAACATTCCCCAGTTATTTCTGACCAGAAGCAACATTCCTCAGTTATTTCTGACCAGAAGTAATATTCCTCAGTTATTTCATTTCTGACCAGAAGCAACATTCAGCAGTTATTTCTGACCTGAAGCAACATTCAGCAATTATTTCTGACCAGAAGTAACATTCTCCAGTTATTTCTGACCAGAAGCAACATTCTCCAGTTATTTCTTACCAGAAGCAACATTCTTCATTGACCAGAAGCATCATTCAGCAGTTATTTCTGACCAGAAGTAACATTTCCAAGTTATTTCTGACCGGAAGCAACATTCCTGAGTTATTTCTGACCAGAAGCAACATTCCCCAGTTATTTATGATCAGAGGCAACATTCAGCACTTATTTCTGACCAGAAGCAACATTCATCAGTTATTTCTGACCAGAAGCAATATTCCTCAGTTATTTCTGACCAGAAACATCATTCAGCAGTTATTTCTGACCAGTAGCAACATTCTGCAGTTATTTCTGACCAGAAGCAACATTCCTCAGTTATTTCTGACCAGAGAAACAACATTCTGCAGTTATTTCTCAGCATTCAGCATTCATTCCCCAGTTATTTCTGACCAGAAGCAACATTCTGCAGTTATTTCTGACCAGAAGCAACATTCAGCAGTTATTTCTGACCAGAAGCAACATTCAGCAGTTATTTCTGACCAGAAGCAACATTCAGCAGTTATTTCTGACCAGAAGCAACATTCCTCAGTTATTTCTGACCAGAAGCAACATTCCTCAGTTATTTCTGACCAGAAGCAACATTTTCTAGAATCAGTTATTTCTGACCACAAGCAACATTCTGCAGTTATTTCTGACCAGAAGTAACATTCCCTAGTTATTTCTGACCAGAAGCAACATTCCTCAGTTATTTCTGACCAGAAGTAACATTCCTCAGTTATTTCTGACCAGAAGCAACATTCTGCAGTTATTTCTGACCAGAAGCAACATTCTGCAGTTATTTCTGACCAGAAGCAACATTCTGCAGTTATTTCTGACCAGAAGCAACATTCTGCAGTTATTTCTGACCAGAAGCAACATTCTGCAGTTATTTCTGACCAGAAGCAACATTTTTCAGTTATTTCTGACCAGAAGCAACATTCTTCAGTTATTTCTGACCAGAAGCAACATTCATCAGTTATTTCTGACCAGAAGCATCATTCAGCAGTTATTTCTGACCAGAAGTAACATTTCCAAGTTATTTCTGACCGGAAGCAACATTCCTGAGTTATTTCTGACCAGAAGCAACATTCCCCAGTTATTTATGACCAGAAGCAACATTCAGCAGTTATTTCTGACCAGAAGCAACATTCATCAGTTATTTCTGACCAGAAGCAATATTCCTCAGTTATTTCTGACCAGAAACATCATTCAGCAGTTATTTCTGACCAGAAGCAACATTCTGCAGTTATTTCTGACCAGAAGCAACATTCCTCAGTTATTTCTGACCAGAAGCAACATTCCTCAGTTATTTCTGACCAGAAACAACATTCTGCAGTTATTTCTGACCAGAAGCAACATTCTTCAGTTATTTCTGACCAGAAACATCATTCAGCAGTTATTTCTGACCAGAAGCAACATTCCTCAGTTATTTCTGACCAGAAGCAACATTCTGCAGTTATTTCTGACCAGAAGCAACATTCCTCAGTTATTTCTGACCAGAAGCAACATTCAGCACTTATTTCTGACCATAAGCAACATTCATCAGTTATTTCTGACCAGAAGCAATATTCCTCTGTTACTTCTGACCAAAAACATCATTCCTCAGTTATTTCTGACCAGAAGCAACATTCCTCAGTTATTTCTGACCAGAAGCAACATTCTGCAGTTATTTCTGACCAGAAGCAACATTCCTCAGTTATTTCTGACCAGAAGCAACATTCAGCACTTATTTCTGACCATAAGCAACATTTATCAGTTATTTCTGACCAGAAGTAACATTCCTCAGTTATTTCTGACCGGAAGCAACATTCCTCAGTTATTTCTGACCAGAAGTAACATTCCTCAGTTATTTCTGACCAGAAGCAACATTCTGCAGTTATTTCTGACCAGAAGCAACATTCCTCAGTTATTTCTGACCAGAAGCAACATTCTGCAGTTATTTCTGACCAGAAGCAACATTCTTCAGTTATTTCTGACCAGAAACATCATTCAGCAGTTATTTCTGACCAGAAGCAACATTCCTCAGTTATTTCTGACCAGAAGCAACATTCTCCAGTTATTTCTGACCAGAAGCAACATTCTTCAGTTATTTCTGACCAGAAGCAACATTCAGCAGTTATTTCTGACCAGAAGCAACATTCAGCAGTTATTTCTGACCAGAAGCAACATTCCTCAGTTATTTCTGACCAGAAGCAACATTCCTCAGTTATTTCTGACCAGAAGCAACATTCTGCAGTTATTTCTGACCAGAAGCAACATTCCTCAGTTATTTCTGACCAGAAGCAACATTCTTCAGTTATTTCTGACCATAAGCAACATTCATCAGTTATTTCTGACCAGAAGTAACATTCCTCAGTTATTTCTGACCAGACGCAACATTCCTCAGTTATTTCTGACCAGAAGCAACATTCCTCAATTATTTCTGACCAGAAGCAACATTCCTCAGTTATTTCTGACCATAAGCAACATTCATCAGTTATTTCTGACCAGAAGTAACATTCCTCAGTTATTTCTGACCAGAAGCAACATTCCTCAATTATTTCTGACCGGAAGCAACATTCCTCAGTTATTTCTGACCATAAGCAACATTCATCAGTTATTTCTGACCAGAAGTAACATTCCTCAGTTATTTCTGACCAGAAGCAACATTCCTCAGTTATTTCTGACCAGAAGCAACATTCCTCAATTATTTCTGACCAGAAGCAACATTTCTCAGTTATTTCTGACCATAAGCAACATTCATCAGTTATTTCTGACCAGAAGCAACATTCCTCAGTTATTTCTGACCAGAAGCAACATTCATCAGTTATTTCTGACCAGAAGCAACATTCCTCAGTTATTTCTGACCAGAAGCAACATTCCCCAGTTATTTCTGACCGGAAGTAACATTCCTCAGTTATTTCTGACCAGAAGCAACATTCCTCAGTTATTTCTGACCAGAAGCAACATTCGCCAGTTATGTCACATGAACCAGTTTGAGTAATTACACTGTCACGTGACAATTTACACAACCTAACATCAAGAGATTGTGTCCACATTGAGGTAAACACATCAGCACTACAAGTTTCAAGCCGACCCGAAGATGCATTCTCCAGTTATTGCAGTGACTCCAACAAAATTTGTGCCTACGCAGCCTAAATCTCTCGAGTGTTCCATCTGTTTCATACGGTGATTCAACCATTGATGTTTGATGACCCCCTCTACTGTTGTATTTTAATCAGACGATAGTGATAAACCCGTAGGGGTCGTTTATCGTATGGAGAATGCAAGGCATTTGTAAAAAAAATAAGGCACAATATCGTGACTGGAACAATGCAGAAATAACTCTGGTCGCGGGTTCAAACCCCACCCGTGGTGGGGTTTGGTTTTAATACCCAAATAACCGGCTTACGACGACGCTTCGGTTCGTCTTGGACCATTTACAAAGTCACACTGACAGGAGAGGAGGGAGTATATAGCGGCAGGACGTGGTGGTGGTGGTAGTAGTGGTGGTGGTGGTGGTATTAGTGGTGGTGGTGGTGGTAGTAGTAGTGGAGGTAGTAGGCAGTAGTGGTGGCGGTAGTAATGGTGGTGGAGTTAGTTAAATACTAAGAATGAGGAGTACTGCAAGGGAGCTAGGGGCCCTCAAGGGAGCTAGGGACCCACAAGGGAGCTAGGGGCCCACAAGGGAGCTAGGGGCCCACAAGGGAGCTAGGGGCCCACAAGGGAGCTAGGGGCCCACAAGGGAGCTAGGGGCCCACAAGGAAGCTTTGGGCCCACAAGGGAGCTAGGGGCCCACAAGGGAGCTAGGGGCCCACAAGGGAGCTAGGGGCCCACAAGGGAGCTATGGCCCCACAAGGGAGCTAGGGGCCCACAAGGGAGCTAGGGGCCCACAGAGGGTAAGAGCAAGAACACAGAGGGGGGGAATAATATAGGACAAATACCCAAGGCAGAAGAAAGAAGACCCAAAGGAGAAAGAGAAAAGAGGAAAGGGAATGATGGAGAAGAGGAAAGAAGAATCAGGTTGAGTCACGGATGTTCTGACGTTTGGGAGAGGAAGGCATCAACAGAGACGAAGTCAGGACTAAGATTCATACAAGGAAAGTTGTGTATAAGGAAGCATTCAACCAGACGGCGACTGTGAAAGTTAGACGTAGGGTAGACAGTTTTAGCAGAAGACCAGTCAATAGGATAACTGTGATCTCTGACGTGACAGAAAAGAGCATTGTTAGTGTCGGTGAGTCTAACATTACTTTTGTGCTCCCTGAGTCTGTCAGAAAGAGACGGGCCAGTTTCTCCAAAGTACTGGAGAGGACAGGAGGAGCAGGAAATAGAGTAGACACCAGGAACATGTACAGAGGGAGGAGAGGTATGAACTAGATCCGTACGAAGAGTGTTAGTCTGGCGAAAAGTAAGTTTAATGTCTAAGGAATGGAGAGAGTTGTTGAGATTAGAAACACCGGAAATGTAGGGAAGGCAGAGGACAGGAGAGTTCCCAGGAGTAGAGAGTTTGGGAGAGAAGAAATTACGTTTAGCACGTGAGAGGAAGAGTCTATGAAATGGGAAAGGTAGCCAAGACGGGAAAGTTAATTAATAAGAGTGCAAATTTCTGATTCAAGAAACTGAGGTTCACAGAAAAGGGAAAACCTGTATCTGAGCGGTGGACATCAAGTAAAGGAAGCAAGGAATTACATTCCCATTCAGCTTTAAACTTAATGGAAGGGCCAAGATTATTAAGAGCTTCAAGAAATGGTTGGAAGAGACTAGAGTCGTCAGGATAGAAAGCAAAGATGTCTTCAACCCACTGGACACTGCTTTCCCTGATCATGCCCGTTTCCTACTTCAACAGCTCATTCTTTCTACAAAGTCTCAGGTTGAAGATGACGTCTTTACTCTCCGTCAGCATCAACGTGCTCTCTTCGCTTCTCTTCCACAAGATCTCTGTAACCTTCTCTCTACCATTGCCTTTGACACTGCTCGCCTGAACTCACAAATTCATTCTTCTAAGCTACAGAATAAACTTCAACGTCTCATGTCAGATAGCTCTCGGTCTAAATTCTCCCTTATCGACTGTGTTAGTAATCTGACTTCTGTCACACTCTCTCACCATAAGCTCGAATTTCTTGGTTTTGGTCTTTCCTTTGCCACTTCGCCTGCCCCTCGCGCTGGTATTGACCTGATTAACTCTATTGATTCTTTTCGTTAGTCTTGCTCTGGTAATCTTCCTGACTTGTCCACTTTTCGTGACGCTCTCCTGCTGTTGATAGACTGTTTCGTGACGCTCTCCTGCTGTTGATAGTCTGTTTCGTGACGCTCTCCTGCTGTTGATAGACTGTTTTGTAAGAATCACCACCTTCCTCGCCACTATCAACTTGCCCATTCTTCTCTTACATCTAACACTAACATCGTCATACTATCGCCTGAGAATGGGCCAGTAGGCCTACTGCAGTGTTGCTGCAGTAGTGTGTTCTTGTGTTCTTCACGTGTCGTGTTCACCTTCACTGCATCACACATCTCTACAGTGGATGTGTTGCCTCACAATCATTACACAACATAATCACTTCAGCTGAAGAAATAAGTTGAGTTTTTAAACTGTTAAACATCGGCCTTAAATTATACATTTTCACCTGGTTGATAAATTAAGATAATATATTCCACCAGTGAGAACTTAACATTGTCTCCCTCCACAGGACGAGAAGAACCAAGTGTTGACTACCAACGTCTGGCTGGATCAGGTAAGACTCTGCTTATAATTAACAGGATTTTTCTGCGTTTTTATATTTACACATCGGTAGTCTCCCACCAAGAAAGGGTGACCCGAAGAAGAAGAAACAGGTTCATCATCATTCACTCCATCACTCTCTTGCCAGAGGCGTCTACACTAGAGTTAAAAAAACTGCAACATGTCAATACATAATAGAATTTATTGCTTGCGTAGTATTGAAAAATTGGTTAGTGAAATATTTTTGTTAGTGGGTTTGGTTTGAGAAAGACCTGCCTAGTATGGGCCAGTAGGCTTGCTGCAGTGCTCCTCCTTTCTTATGTTCTTATCTTATCGCTTGATACCAAGGTGAAATATATAATGTGATGTAAATAGTTTAGAACACCGACGAGTCGAAGAATGAGACGTTTGTGGAAGATTTTGGAATCTTTATTGAGGAAACGTTTCGCTAGCCAGTGACTTCATCAGTCCAATACATAGAAGAACGGTGCAAGTTGTGGAGTTTGAGGTAATCAGTCCCTGTGTGTTTAGTCCATCAATCTTGATATACTTTTATCAAGGTTGATTGATTGAGAATATGGATTGCAGGCTGAGGGACTGATTACCTCAAACTCATCCTCATTTTTCACTGTTTTCTGTATTGGACTGAAGAAGCCACTGGTTGGCGAAACGTTTACTCAGAAAGGATTTCCAAATGTTGTGCAAGTGTGTCAGTCTTCAACTTTGTATAGTATATTCTGTGTGTGTGTGTGTGTGTGTGTGTGTGTGTGTGTGTGTGTGTGTGTGTGTGTGTGTGTGTGTGTGTGTGTGTGTGTGTGTGTGTGTGTGTGTGTGTGTGTGTGTGTGTGTGTGTGTGTGTGTACTCACCTATTTGTTTGTGGTTGCAGGGGTCGAGTCCTAGCTCCTGGCCCCGCCTCTTCACCGGTTGCTAATAGGCCCTCTCTCTCCCCGCTCCATGAGCTTTATCAAACCTCGTCTTAAAACTGTGTATGGTTCCTGCCTCCACTACGTCATTTTCTAGGCTATTCCACTGCCTTACAACTCTATGACTGAAGAAATACTTCCTACTATCTCTCTGACTCATTTGTGTCTTCAACTTCCAATTGTGGCCTCTTGTTTCTGTGTCCCCTCCCTGGAACATCCTGTCTTTGTCCACCTTGTCTATTCCACGCAGTATTTTATATGTCGTTATCATGTCTCCCCTGACCCTCCTGTCCTCCAGTGTGGTCAGGCCGATTTCCCTTAATCTTTCTTCATAGGACATTCCCCTTAGCTCTGGAACTAACCTTGTGGCAAACCTTTGTACTTTCTCTAGTTTCTTGACGTGCTTTATCAAGTGCGGGTTCCAAACAGGTGCTGCATACTCCAGTATGGGCCTGACATACACGGTGTACAGTGTCTTGAATGATTCCTTACTAAGGTATCGGAATGCTGTTCTCAGGTTTGCCAGGCGCCCATATGCTGCAGCAGTTATCTGATTGATGTGTGCTTCCGGAGACATGCTCGGTGTTATACTCACCCCAAGATCTTTCTCCTTGAGTGAGGTTTGCAGTCTTTGGCCACCTAGCATATACTCTGTCTGTGGTCTTCTGTGCCCTTCCCCTATCTTCATGACTTTGCATTTGGCAGGATTAAATTCGAGAAGCCATTTGCTGGACCAGGTGTCCAGTCTGTCCAGGTCTCTTTGAAGTCCTGCCTGGTCCTCATCAGATTTAATTCTCCTCATTAACTTCACATCATCTGCAAACAGGGACACTTCTGAGTCTAACCCTTCCGTCATGTCGTTCACATATACCAAAAATAGCACTGGTCCTAGGACCGACCCCTGTGGGACCCCGCTCGTCACAGGTGCCCACTGTGATACATCATTACGTACCATGACTCGTTGTTGCCTCCCTGTCAGGTATTCTCTGATCCATTGCAGTGCCCTTCCTGTTATATGCGCCTGATGCTCTAGCTTCTGCACTAATCTCTTGTGAGGAACTGTGTCAAAGGCCTTCTTGCAGTCCAAGAAGATGCAATCAACCCACCCCTCTCTCTCTTGTCTTACTTCTGTTATTTTATCATAAAACTCCAGAAGGTTTGTGACACAGGATTTGCCTTCCGTGAATCCGTGCTGGTTGGCATTTATACTCCTGTTCCGTTCCAGGTGCTCCACCACTCTCCTCCTGATAATCTTCTCCATAATTTTGCATACTATACACGTCAATGACACAGGTCTATAGTTTAGTGCCTCTTTTCTGTGTGTGTGTGTGTTAGTTACCATTTTGTCTTAGGCACATGTCGATTAGACACTAGGCCTGTTGTGTGTGTGTGTGTGTGTGTGTGTGTGTGTGTGTGTGTGTGTGTGTGTGTGTGTCTGTGTGTGTGTGTGTGTTAGGTACCATTTTGTACTAGGCACATGTCGATTGGACACTAGGCCTGTTGTATTTGCGTGTGTGTGTGTGTGTGTGTGTGTGTGTGTGTGTGTACTCACCTAGTTGTACTCACCTAGTTGAGGTTGCGGGGGTCGAGTCCGAGCTCCTGGCCCCGCCTCTTCACTGATCGCTACTAGGTCACTCTCCCTGAGCCGTGAGCTTTATCATACCTCTGCTTAAAGCTATGTATGGATCCTGCCTCCACTACATCGCTTCCCAAACTATTCCACTTACTGACTACTCTGTGGCTGAAGACATACTTCCTAACATCCCTGTGATTCATCTGTGTCTTCAGCTTCCAACTGTGTCCCCTTGTTACTGTGTCCAATCTCTGGAACATCCTGTCTTTGTCCACCTTGTCAATTCCTCTCAGTATTTTGTATGTCGTTATCATGTCCCCCTATCCTGTCCTCCAGTGTCGTCAGGTTGATTTCCCTTAACCTCTCCTCGTAGGACATACCTCTTAGCTCTGGGACTAGTCTTGTTGCAAACCTTTGCACTTTCTCTAGTTTCTTCACGTGCTTAAGGCTAGGTGTGGGTTCCAAACTGGTGCCGCATACTCCAATATGGGCCTAACGTACACGGTGTACAGGGTCCTGAATGATTCCTTATTAAGATGTCGGAATGCTGTTCTGAGGTTTGCTAGGCGCCCATATGCTGCAGCAGTTATTTGGTTGATGTGCGCTTCAGGAGATGTGCCTGGTGTTATACACACCCCAAGATCTTTTTCCTTGAGTGAGGTTTGTAGTCTCTGACCCCCTAGACTGTACTCCGTCTGCGGCCTTCTTTGCCCTTCCCCAATCTTCATGACTTTGCACTTGGTGGGATGTGGTGTGTGTGGTGTGTGTGTGTGTGTGTGTGTGTGTGTGTGTGTGTGTGTGGTGTGTGTGTGTGTGTGTGTTTGTGTGTGTGTGTGTGTACTCACCTAATTGTGGTTGCAGGGGTCGATACTCAGCTCCTGACCCCGCTACTTCACTGAACGCTACTAGGTCCTCTCTCTCCCTGCTCCATGAGCTTTATCATACCTCGTCTTAAAGCTATGCATGGTTCCTGCCACCACTACATCACTCGCCAGACTGTTCCGCTTCCTGTGTGTGTGTGTGTGTGTGTGTGTGTGTGTGTGTTTGTGTGTAGATGTTGGTTCATACAGTGCTTCTGTTCACTCTCTCAGATCCAACTGAGAGATGTTTGGTTCCACCGTCTTCAAGGTACCAAATTGACTCGGAAGATTAATCATCTCTTGCCTTCTTTTTGTACTGTGTACAATGTAGTACTCTCTCTCTCTCTCTCTCTCTCTCTCTCTCTCTCTCTCTCTCTCTCTCTCTCTCTCTCTCTCTTTTACTCAGGGTTTGACAAGGTTAGGTTATAGATCCCTAGTGTTATTGACAAGCTATTTACAGGTTAAGGATTCCTAACTTTATTGACAAGCTAAGAGCTGTTACCTACATCAGATCATTTGAAAGCATTTTTATTGTTATGAAACATACAAGCGGGAAACGGGATGAAGTTGGAGCCATCTGTGGGCCAGCTGTGAGCCAGCATTTTCATTTGATCAACTGACTTTATCTCGTTGACATCATAATGATGTACGAATGTGTTCCATACTCGAGTCATCCTGGGTATATATGATCTCAGATGAAGTGATGTTCTGGAGAAGGGTACAGCCAGAGTGAAGTTGCTGCTTTCTGCCCGTCTTGTGGTATAAAAGCTTGTTTCACGCTGTCCTCGAAGTGGATCCAAGTGTGTTACTTTGATAATATTGCCCTTGTACATCACAGTAAGGCCACCCACATCCCTCCTGTATTGAAGGCTCTGCTGAAATGATCTATCAAGGATGGGTCCAGGAGAGAGATGAGACGTCTTGCTCTGTTCTCTACTCTGTCAAGCAGTCGCAGGTGAGAGGGGGGAAGGTAAACAAAGAAAGTGGAGCATACTCAAGGTGTAAGCGTACTTGTGCCTCGTACAGATTCTTGCAAGCCCTACTGCCAAATAGATGCGAGTTATGTCGAAGTACTGTAAGCTTCCTGGCTGTCTTGTTTGCAAGATTTACAACATGGTTCTTAATAGTCAGTTTGGAGTCAAATTTCACCCCAAGGATATCAACTTCTTCTCCAGGTGTCAACACCCTCCCATTCATCCTTACTACTGCACCAGCATTACCATCATGGTGCCTAGAGACGATCATCATTTGTGTTTTCTCAGGTGCAAATGTTACTTGCCATCTATTTCCCCAAGCTGATATAGCTCTCAGCTGGTGATTGATGTAGCTTAGAGCAGCTGGCATTTCTTCTCTTGGATAAGTAAATGTCAGTAAGTAAATCTCTCTCTCTCTCTCTCTCTCTCTCTCTCTCTCTCTCTCTCTCTCTCTCTCTCTCTCTGTCTCTCTCTCTCTCTCTCTCTCTCTCTCCCTCCCTCTCTGTCTCTCTGTCTGTCTGTCTGTCTGTCTGTCTCTCTCTCTCTCTCTCTCTCTCTCTCTCTCTCTCTCTCTCTCTCTCTCTCTCTCTCTCTCTCTCTCTCTCTCTCTCTCTCTCTCTCTTTTTTTCAGAGAAAACCTCCTTATATTTTCTCCTCAGCTCCAGGAAGTCTGCTTCTCTCAGACTTCCTGGTCATTCCTTGTGAGATCTTTCTTCTCTACTCTTATTACCTACGTCAGAATCACTCAGGGTGAATATGAGGTCCAGCCTTGCTAGTTCATCCCCTCCTCTTTCTCTGGTTGTGTCCCCAACATGTTGGTACATTAAGTACTCCACCTCAACCTCCAGCATCTTAGCCATCCACGTTTCTGGTCCCAAATGTGGCTCCATATTCTCCTTTTCTATACACATCAACTGGGTATCTTTATTAAGTAGATGTTTCACCCACCAATAGCTTCATCAGTACATAAGAGAAGACTGAAGAGGAAGAAGATGGGGTAATGAGTCCCTCAGCCTAGTAGTGTTACACACTTATTCTACTCCTCAATATGTTTTCATTAAACAAGACAGTTACGAACAACACAAATTATAAACACAGAATTGTGACAGTCATCCTACAATACTTAGACTGAAAACTGACTTAAATCCTCATTTAGAAACTAAGACATTGTTGACTGGTGGTGATTAAGTTACAAACCTTCTTAACCAAACTCACGGGCATGATAACAGACGCGATATTCCCAACTGGATATAAGATCCTGAGGTAAGATATAAGGAACAGAGTTGGGGGAAGGGACGCATTCTCTGTAGGATGAAACACCAACCAGCTATTTGGAGCAAGAATATATATAACGAGGTGTGTGCCACTTTGTACATAGGCTGCTACTTTACTGTAACCTCCATCTTAAAGATTAAAAGATTATTAACTGGTGCTGCACGGGAACGGTATACAGTACCGACGAAAGGGAGAATTAGACACATGTACAACATCTGGGTATCTTTAATGTAGACGTTTCGCCCACCAGTGGCTTTATCAATTCAATATAAGGATATAATGTGAAGACTGTAGAACTATATACAAAAGATGAGGTAATCAGTCCCTCAGTACCATAGAACATCTTAGTCATTAAAACTACGGTGTTGTTCACCAACTTCAAGACTGAGGGACCGATTACCTCACCTTTTGTATACAGTTGTTCTGTTTTCACATTATCTTCTTCTGTTGTATTGATAAAGCCATTGACTGGAGATACATCAACAAATGAAGATACCCAGATGTTGCACATGTGTCTAATTGTCATCCTAACAGGTGTTTAATAGATCAAATGCAGAGTTACTGACGCTCTGGTTTCGAAAAGGCTTCCAGCACAGCTAACCACGTAATCTGAGACCACATCCAGGTCTCAACAACGAGTAATATACACCAAGAGGTGTTCTTTCAGTGTATATATACACAGAGAGTATACTTTAACCCGTATTGTAATGATTAAAGTATCGATAACAGGTGGTGATGCAGCAGTAATGACCTTCTCGTAGCCAACAGGCTTAATCCCAATTAACTAGCGATCCTTGGTGTCAGGTGTCTCCCATATCAGTGTCTGTGGAAGCTGCTGAGTTTCCAGCCGGTGGCGGCCAGCTGGTGGCTGCCAGCTGGTGGTGGGAGCTGGTAGGGGCCAGCTGGTGGTGGCAGCTGGTGAGCTGCCAGCTGGTGGCGGCTTTCACAGATTAAAACAGGTTATTATTGTGGTACATTCTGGTACACTCGTTCACCTGGTAATTAATGTACGTAGGATGAACTGGTAATTAATGTACGTAGGATGAACTGGTAATTAATGTACGTAGGATGAACTGGTAATTAATGTACGTAGGATGAACTGGTAATTAATGTACGTAGGATGAACTGGTAATTAATGTACGTAGGATGAACTGGTAATTAATGTACGTAGGATGAACTGGTAATTAATGTACGTAGGATGAACTGGTAATTAATGTACGTAGGATGAACTGGTAATTAATGTACGTAGGCTGAACTGTAATTAATGGACGTAGGATGAACTGGTAATTAATGTACGTAGGATGAACTGGTAATTAATGTACGTAGGATGAACTGGTAATTAATGTACGTAGGATGAACTGGTAATTAATGTACGTAGGATGAACTGGTAATTAATGTACGTAGGATGAACTGGTAATTAATGTACGTAGGATGAACTGGTAATTAATGTACGTAGGATGAACTGGTAATTAATGTACGTAGGATGAACTGGTAATTAATGTACGTAGGATGAACTGGTAATTAATGTACGTAGGATGAACTGGTAATTAATGTACGTAGGATGAACTGGTAATTAATGTACGTAGGATGAACTGGTAATTAATGTACGTAGGATGAACTGGTAATTAATGTACGTAGGATGAACTGGTAATTAATGGATGTGGGTTATCAGTCCCTCAGCCTTAATAGTAGGTTATCAATCCCTCAACCTTAATAGTAGGTTATCAATCCCTCAACCTTAATAGTAGGTTATCAATCCCTCAACCTTAATAGTAGGTTATCAGTCCCTCAACCTTAATAGTAGGTTATCAATCCCTCAACCTTAATAGTAGGTTATCAATCCCTCAACCTTAATAGTAGGTTATCAATCCCTCAACCTTAATAGTAGGTTATCAATCCCTCAACCTTAATAGTAGGTTATCAATCCCTCAACCTTAATAGTAGGTTATCAATCCCTCAACCTTAATAGTAGGTCATCAGTCCCTCAGCCTTAATAGTAGGTTATCAATCCCTCAACCTTAATAGTAGGTTATCAATCCCTCAACCTTAATAGTAGGTTATCAATCCCTCAACCTTAATAGTAGGTTATCAATCCCTCAACCTTAATAGTAGGTCATCAGTCCCTCAACCTTAATAGTAGGTTATCAGTCCCTCAACCTTAATAGTAGGTTATCAGTCCCTCAACCTTAATAGTAGGTTATCAGTCCCTCAACCTTAATAGTAGGTTATCAGTCCCTCAACCTTAATAGTAGGTCATCAGTCCCTCAACCTTAATAGTAGGTTATCAGTCCCTCAGCCCTGATTCATCAAGACTGAGGGGCTCATCACAGGTATCACAGGAATGTGAACCGCAGGTCTACTGGTCCAGGAGCTATACAAACTTAAGAAAATTAAAATAGATCAATATTGCAGTAGGCCAGTTGATTCAGTTTATACCTAACTGCAGTAGGCCTACTGGTCAGTAAAAATTGAGGATCACTTAAAAAGGCCTACTGGTGTATATATATGTCGTGCCGAATATGTAAAACTGGTCAATTAGCAAGAACTCATTTCAAATTAAGTCCTTTCTAAAATTTTCTCTTATACGTTTAAAGATATATTTTTTTCATTAATGTTGATGCAAAAATTTTTAATTTTGCACCAAAAGAATCTTAGAAAACTTACCTAACCTTATTATAACAAGAACAATTTATTTTAGCCTAACCCAACTAAATATATTTTAGATTTGTTTACAGTAATTTAATACTAAACAAACACAGTGAAATATATTTTTTTCGTTAGGTTCAGAATGATTTTGGAGAAATTATTGCATACAAAAATTTTCACTTGTCCTATATGGCAAGATGAACGTTGCTATTTAAGCCAAGATCGCAAGTTCTGCCTATTCGGCACGACATATATATATATATATATATATATATATATATATATATATATATATATATATATATATATATATATATATATATATATATATATATATATATATATATATATATATATATATATATATTGTGCCAAATAGGTATAACTTGCGATTGTGGCTTAAATAGCAACGCTCTTCTTGCCGAATAAGACAAGCGAATTTTTGTTTATGCAATAATTTCGCAAAAATCATTCTGAACTTAACGAAAAAAATATATTTCACTGTGTTTGTTTAGTATTAAATTATTGTAAACTTATCTAAAATATATTTAGTTGAATTAGGCTAAATTAAATTGCACTTGTTATAATAAGGTTAACAATCACCAGATGCAGCATCCATCACATACTCTCACACACACACACACACACACACACACACACACACACACACACACACACACACACACACACACACACACCATGGGGGTCCCGAAACATGGAGAGCCAAGATGATGGATGTGGTACTGGAAAACCTCATGCATCAACATGTTAGAGACACTACCAGAGAGAGAGGAGAGGATGAACCAGCAAGGTTGGACCTTGTATTCACCTTGAGTAGTTCGGACATCGAGGGTATCATGTATGAAAGGCCCCTGGGAGCTAGTGATCATGTGGTTCTGTGCTTCGACTACATAGTTGAGCTCCAAGTGGAGAGAGTAGCAGGAATAGGCTGGGAAAAACCAAACTACAAAAGGGGGAACTACTCAGGCATGAGGAACTTCAAGACATTCAGTGGGAAAGGGAACTGACAGGAAAACCAGTACACGAAATGATGGACTATGTAGCAACAAAATGCAAGGAGGCAGAGGAGAGGTTTGTTCCCAAGGGAAACAGAAATAATGGGAAGAACAGAACGAGTCCTTGGTTCACCCAAAGGTGTAGGGAGGCAAAAGCTAGGTGTACTAGAGAATGGAAAAGGTACAGAAGACAGAGAACTCAGGAAAATAAAGAGATTAGCCGAAGAGCCAGAAACGAATATGCACAGATAAGAAGGGAGGCTCAGTGACAATGTGAAAATGACATAGCATCAAAAGTAAAGACTGACCCTAAGCTGTTGTACAGCCACATCAGGAGGAAAACAACAGTCAAGGACCAGGTAATCAGACTGAGGAAGGGTGATGGGGAGTTCACAAGAAACGACCGAGAGGTATGTGAGGAGCTCAACACGAGATTTAAAGAAGTATTGACAGTGGAAACCAGTAGGACTCAGGAAATCAGAACAGGGGGGTACACCAGCAAGTGCTGGATGAGGTACACATAACCAAGGAGGAGGTGAAGGAGCTGCTATATGAACTTGACACCTCAAAGGCGGTGGGACAAGACAACATCTCTCTGTGGGTCCTTAAAGAGGGAGCAGAGATGCTGTGTGAGCCATTAACAAAGATCTTCAACACATCCGTTCAAACTTGGCAACTCCCTGAGGTATGGAAGATGGCAAATGTAGTCCCAATTTTTAAAAAGGGAGACAGACATGAGGCACTAAACTACAGACCTGTATCACTAACGTGTATAGTATGCAAAGTCATGGAGAAGATCATCAGGAGGAGAGTGGTGGAGCACCTGGAAAGAAACAAGTGTATAATTGACAACCAGCACGGTTTCAGGGAAGGAAAATCCTGTGTCACAAACCTACTAGAGTTTTATGACAAGGTGACAGAAGTAAGACAAGAGAGAGAGGGGTGGATCGACTGCATTTTTTGGACTGCAAGAAGGCCTTCGACAGAGTTCCTCACAAGAGGTTACGGCAAAAGCTAGAGGATCAGGCACACATAACAGGAAAGGCACTGCAATGGATCAGAGAATATCTGACAGGGAGGCAACAACGAGTCATGGTACGCGACGAGGTGTCAGAGTGGGCGCCTGTGACAAGCGGGTTTCCACAGGGGTCAGTCCTAGGACCTGTGCTGTTTTTGGTATATGTGAATGACATAACGGAAGGGATAGACTCAGAAGTGTCCTTGTTGCAGATGATGTGAAGTTAATGAGAAGAATCAAATCGGGCAAGGATCAGGCAGGACTACAAAGAGACCTGGACACCCTACAAGCCTGGTCCAGCAACTGTCTCCTTGAGTTTAATTAACCCTGCCAAATGCAAAGTCATGAAGATTGGGGAAGGGCAAAGAAGACCGCAGACACAATATAGTCTAGATGGTCAAAGACTGCAAACCTCACTCAAGGAAAAAGATCTGGGGGGTGAGTATAACACCGAGCATATCTCCTGAGGCCCACATCAATCAGATAACTGCTGCAGCATACGGGCGCCTGGCAAACCTACGGATAGCGTTCCGATACCTCAGTAAGGAATCGTTCAAGACTTAGTATACCATTTACGTCAGGTCCATACTGGAGTATGCAGCACCAGTTTGGAATCCACACCTGGTCAAGCACGTCAAGAAATTAGAGTAAGTGCAAAGGTTTGCAACAAGACTAGTCCCAGAGCTAAGGGGATTGTCCTACGAAGAAACGTTGAAGGAAATCGGCCTGACGACACTGGAGGACAGGAGGGTCAGGGGAGACATGATAACGACAAATAAAATACTGCGCGGAATAGACAAGGTGGACAAAGACGGGATGTACCAGAGATGGGACACAGAAACAAGAGGTCACAATTGAAAGTTGAAGACTCAGATGAATTAAAGGGATGTTAGGAAGTATTTCTTCAGTCATAGAGTAGTCAGGCCATGGAATAGCCTTGAAAGTGATGAAGTGGAGGCGGGAACCATACATAGTTTTAAGGCGAGGTATGATAAAGCTCATGGAGCAGGGAGAGAGAGGACCTAGTAGCAATCAGTGAAGAGGCGGGGCCAGGAGCTATGAATCGACCCCTGCAACCACAAATAGGTGAGTACGTGAGTACAAATAGGTGAGTACACACACACACACACACACCTGACGCGACGAGGTGTCAGAGTGGGCGCCTGTGACAAGCGGGGTTCCACAGGGGTCAGTCCTAGGACCTGTGCTGTTCTTGGTATACGTGAACGACATAACGGAAGGGATAGACTCAGAAGTGTCCTTGTTTGCAGACGATGTGAAGTTAATGAGAAGAATCGAATCGGACGAGGATCAGGCAGGACTACAAAGACACCTGGACAGGCTACAAGCCTGGTCCAGCAACTGGCTCCTTGAATTTAACCCTGCCAAATGCAAAGTCATGAAGATTGGGGAAGGGCAAAGAAGACCGCAGACACAATATAGTTTAGATGGCCAAAGACTGCAAACCTCACTCAAGGGAAAAAGATCTGGGGGTGAGTAAAACACCGAGCATATCTCCTGAGGCGCACATCAATCAGATAACTGCTGCAGCATACGGGCGCCTGGCAAACCTACGGATAGCGTTCCGATACCTCAGTAAGGATTCGTTTAAGACTCTGTACACCATCTACGTCAGGCCCATACTGGAGTATGCAGCACCAGTTTGGAATCCACACCTAGTCAAGCACGTCAAGAAATTAGAGAAAGTGCAAAGGTTTGCAACAAGACTAGTGCCAGAGCTACGGGGATTGTCCTACGAAGAAAGGTTGAGGGAAATCGGCCTGACGACACTGGAGGCCAGGAGGGTCAGGGGAGACATGATAACGACATATAAAATACTGCGCGGAATAGACGAGGTGGACAAAGACGGGATGTTCCAGAGATGGGACACAGACACAAGAGGTCACAATTGGAAGTTGAAGACTCAGATGAATCAAAGGGATGTTAGGAAGTATTTCTTCAGTCATAGAGTAGTCAGGCCATGGAATAGCCTAGAAAGTGATGTGGTGGAGGCAGGAACCATACATAGTTTTAAGGCGAGGTATGATAGAGCTCATGGGGCAGGGAGAGAGAGGACCTAGTAGCAATCAGAGAAGAGGCGGGGCCAGGAGCTGTGACTCGACCCCTGCAACCACAAATAGGTGAGTACAAATAGGTGAGTACACACACACACACACACACACACAGTTAACAGTCACCAGAGGCAGCATCCATCACACACACACACACACACACACACACACACACACACACACACACACACACACACACACACACACACACACACACACACACACACACACACACACACACACACACACACACACACACACACACACACACACACACACACACACACACACACACACACACACACACACACAGATAACAATCACCAGAGGCAGCATCCATCACACACACACACACACACACACACACAGATAACAATCACCAGAGGCAGCATACATCACACACACACACACACACACACACACACACACACACACACACACACACACACATATATAACAATCACCAGATGCAGCATCCGTCACACACACACACGGATAACAATCACCAGATGCAGCATCCGTCACACACACACACAGATAACAATCACCAGATGCAGCATCCGTCACACACACACACAGATAACAATCACCAGATGCAGCATCCATAATACACACACACACACAGATAACAATCACCAGATGCAGCATCCATCATACACACACAGATAACAATCGCTAGATGCAGCATCTATCACACACACACACACACAGATAACAATCACCAGATGCAGCATCCATCACACACACACACACAGATAACAATCACCAGATGCAGCATCCATCACACACACACACAGATAACAATCACCAGATGCAGCATCCATCATACACACACATATAACAATCACCACATGCAGCATCCATCATACACACACACGCGCAGATAACAATCACCAGATGCAGCATCCATCACACACACACACACACACAGATAACGATCACCAGATGCAGCATCCATCACACACACACAGATAACAATCACCAGATGCAGCATCCATCACACACACACACACAGATAACAATCGCCAGATGCAGCATCCATCACACACACACACACACACAGATAACAATCACCAGATGCAGCATCCATCACACACACACAGATAACAATCATCAGATGCAGCATCCATCACACACACACACACACAGATAACAATCACCAGATGCAGCATCCATCACACACACACACACACACAGATAACAATCACCAGATGCAGCATCCATCACACACACACACACACACACACACACACAGATAACAATCACCAGATGCAGCATCCATCACAAACACACACACACAGATAACAATCACCAGATGCAGCATCCATTACCCACACACACACAGATAACAATCACCAGATGCAGCAGCCATCATACACACACAGATAACAATCACCAGATGCAGCATCCATCACACACACACACACACACAAAGATAACAATCACCAGATGCAGCATCCATGACACACACACACACACAGAAAACAATCACCAGATGCAGCATCCATCACACACACACACAGATAACAATCACCAGATGCAGCATCTATCACACACACACAGATAACAATCACCAGATGCAGCATCCATTATACACACACAGATAACAATCACCAGATGCAGCATCCATCACACACACACACACACACACACACAGATAACAATCACCAAATGCAGCATCCATCACACACACACACACAGATAACAATCACCAGATGCAGCATCCATCACACACACACAGATAACAATCACCAGATGCAGCATCCATCACACACACACACACAGATAACAATCACCAGATGCAGCATCCATCACACACACACACACACAGATAACAATCACCAGATGCACCATCCATCACACACACAGATAACAATCACCAAATGCAGCATCCATCACACACACACACACACAGATAACAATCACCAGATGCAGCATCCATCACACACACACAGATAACAATCACCAGATGCAGCATCCATCACACACACAGATAACAATCACCAGATGCACCATCCATCACACACACAGATAACAATCACCAGATGCAGCATCCATCACACACACACACACACACACAGATAACAATCACCAGTTGCACCATCCATCACACACACAGATAACAATCACCAGATGCAGCATCCATCACACACACACACACACACACACACAGATAACAATCACCAGATGCACCATCCATCACACACACAGATAACAATCACCAGATGCACCATCCATCACACACACAGATAACGATCACCAGATGCAGCATCCATCACACACACAGATAACAATCACCAGATGCAGCATCCATCACACACACACACACAGATAACAATCACCAGATGCAGCATCCATCACACACACAGATAACAATCACCAGATGCAGCATCCATCACACACACACACACAGATAACAATCACCAGATGCACCATCCATCACACACACAGATAACAATCACCAGATGCAGCATCCATCACACACACAGATAACAATCACCAGATGCAGCATCTATCACACACACACACAGATAACAATCACCAGATGCAGCATCCATCACACACACAGATAACAATCACCAGATGCACCATCCATCACACACACAGATAACAATCACCAGATGCACCATCCATCACACACACAGATAACAATCTCCAGATGCAGCATCCATCACACACACACACACAGATAACAATCACCAGATGCAGCATCCATCACACACACAGATAACAATCACAAGATGCACCATCCATCACACACACAGATAACAATCACCAGATGCACCATCCATCACACACACAGATAACAATCACCAGTTGCACCATCCATCACACACAGATGACAATCACCAGATGCAGCATCCATCACACACACACACACACACAGATAACAATCACCAGATGCAGCATCCATCACACACACAGATAACAATCACCAGATGCAGCATCCATCACACACACAGATAACAATCACCAGATGCAGCATCCATCACACACACAGATAACAATCACCAGATGCAGCATCCATCACACACACACACACAGATAACAATCACCAGATGCACCATCCATCACACACACAGATAACAATCACCAGATGCAGCATCCATCACACACACAGATAACAATCACCAGATGCAGCATCTATCACACACACACACAGATAACAATCACCAGATGCAGCATCCATCACACACACAGATAACAATCACCAGATGCACCATCCATCACACACACAGATAACAATCACCAGATGCACCATCCATCACACACACAGATAACAATCTCCAGATGCAGCATCCATCACACACACACACACAGATAACAATCACCAGATGCACCATCCATCACACACACAGATAACAATCACCAGATGCACCATCCATCACACACAGATAACAATCACCAGTTGCACCATCCATCACACACAGATGACAATCACCAGATGCAGCATCCATCACACACACACACACACAGATAACAATCACCAGATGCAGCATCCATCACACACACAGATAACAATCACCAGACGCAGCATCCATCACACACACACAGATAACAATCACCAGATGCAGCATCCATCACACACACACACACAGATAACAATCACCAGATGCAGCATCCATCACACACACACACACACACACCCACACACACACACACACACACACACAGATAACAATCACCAGATGCAGCATCCATCACACACACACACACAACACACACACACACACACACACACACACACACACACACACACACACACACACACACACACACACACACACACACACACACACACAGATAACAATCACCAGATGCAGCATCCATCACACACACAGATAACAATCACCAGATGCAGCATCCATCACACACACAGATAACAATCACCAGATGCACCATCCATCACACACACAGATAACAATCACCAGATGCACCATCCATCACACACACAGATAACAATCGCCAGATGCACCATCCATCACACACACAGATAACAATCACCAGATGCACCATCCATCACACACACAGATAACAATCACCAGATGCAGCATCCATCACACACACAGATAACAATCACCAGATGCAGCATCCATCACACACACAGATAACAATCACCAGATGCAGCATCCATCACACACACACACACACACACAGATAACAATCACCAGATGCAGCATCCATCACACACACAGATAACAATCACCAGATGCACCATCCATCACACACACACACACAACACACACACACACACACACACACACACACACACACACACACACACACACACACACACACACACACACACACACACAGATAACAATCACCAGATGCAGCATCCATCACACACACAGATAACAATCACCAGATGCACCATCCATCACACACACAGATAACAATCACCAGATGCACCATCCATCACACACACAGATAACAATCACCAGATGCACCATCCATCACACACACAGATAACAATCACCAGATGCACCATCCATCACACACACAGATAACAATCACCAGATGCAGCATCCATCACACACACAGATAACAATCACCAGATGCAGCATCCATCACACACACAGATAACAATCACCAGATGCACCATCCATCACACACACAGATAACAATCACCAGATGCACCATCCATCACACACACAGATAACAATCACCAGATGCAGCATCCATCACACACACAGATAACAATCACCAGATGCACCATCCATCACACACACAGATAACAATCACCAGATGCACCATCCATCACACACACAGATAACTATCACCAGATGCACCATCCATCACACACACAGATAACAATCACCAGATGCACCATCCATCACACACACAGATAACAATCACCAGATGCACCATCCATCACACACACAGATAACAATCACCAGATGCACCATCCATCACACACACAGATAACTATCACCAGATGCACCATCCATCACACACACAGATAACAATCACCAGATGCACCATCCATCACACACACAGATAACAATCACCAGATGCAGCATCCATCACACACACAGATAACAATCACCAGATGCAGCATCCATCACACACACACACACACACACAGATAACAATCACCAGATGCACCATCCATCACACACACAGATAACAATCACCAGATGCAGCATCCATCACACACACAGATAACAATCACCAGATGCACCATCCATCACACACACAGATAACAATCACCAGATGCAGCATCCATCACACACACAGATAACAATCACCAGATGCAGCATCCATCACACACACACACACACACACAGATAACAATCACCAGATGCAGCATCCATCACACACACAGATAACAATCACCAGATGCAGCATCCATCACACACACAGATAACAATCACCAGATGCAGCATCCATCACACACACACACACAGATAACAATCACCAGATGCAGCATCCATCACACACACACACACAGATAACAATCACCAGATGCAGCATCCATCACACACACAGATAACAATCACCAGATGCAGCATCCATCACACACACAGATAACAATCACCAGATGCAGCATCCATCACACACACAGATAACAATCACCAGATGCAGCATCCATCACACACACACACACAGATAACAATCACCAGATGCACCATCCATCACACACACAGATAACAATCACCAGATGCAGCATCCATCACACACACAGATAACAATCACCAGATGCACCATCCATCACACACACAGATAACAATCACCAGATGCACCATCCATCACACACACAGATAACAATCACCAGATGCAGCATCCATCACACACACAGATAACAATCACCAGATGCACCATCCATCACACACACAGATAACAATCACCAGATGCACCATCCATCACACACACAGATAACAATCACCAGATGCAGCATCCATCACACACACAGATAACAATCACCAGATGCACCATCCATCACACACACAGATAACAATCACCAGATGCACCATCCATCACACACACACACACACACAGATAACAATCACCAGATGCAGCATCCATCACACACACACACACACACACAGATAACGATCACCAGATGCACCATCCATCACACACACAGATAACAATCACCAGATGCACCATCCATCACACACACACACACACACAGATAACAATCACCAGATGCAGCATCCATCACACACACACACAGATAACGATCACCAGATGCAGCATCCATCACACACACACACACACACAGATAACGATCACCAGATGCAGCATCCATCACACACACAGATAACAATCACCAGATGCACCATCCATCACACACACAGATAACAATCACCAGATGCACCATCCATCACACACACACACACACACAGATAACAATCACCAGATGCAGCATCCATCACACACACACACACACACAGATAACGATCACCAGATGCAGCATCCATCACACACACAGATAACAATCACCAGATGCACCATCCATCACACACACACAGATAACAATCACCAGATGCACCATCCATCACACACACACAGATAACAATCACCAGATGCACCATCCATCACACACACAGATAACAATCACCAGATGCAGCATCCATCACACACACAGATAACAATCACCAGATGCAGCATCCATCACACACACAGATAACAATCACCAGATGCAGCATCCATCACACACACAAACACACACACACACACACACACACACACACACACACACACACACACACACACACACAGATAACAATCACCAGATGCAGCATCCATCACACACACAGATAACAATCACCTGATGCACCATCCATCACACACACAGATAACAATCACCAGATGCACCATCCATCACACACACACAGATAACAATCACCAGATGCACCATCCATCACACACACACAGATAACAATCACCAGATGCACCATCCATCACACACACACAGATAACAATCACCAGATGCAGCATCCATCACACACACACACACACACAGATAACGATCACCAGATGCAGCATCCATCACACACACACACACACACAGATAACGATCACCAGATGCAGCATCCATCACACACACACACACACACACAGATAACAATCACCAGATGCAGCATCCATCACACACACAGATAACAATCACCAGATGCACCATCCATCACACACACAGATAACAATCACCAGATGCAGCATCCATCACACACACAGATAACAATCACCAGATGCACCATCCATCACACACACAGATAACAATCACAAGATGCACCATCCATCACACACACACACACACAGATAACAATCACCAGATGCAGCATCCATCACACACACACACACACACACAGATAACGATCACCAGATGCACCATCCATCACACACACAGATAACAATCACCAGATGCACCATCCATCACACACACACACACACACAGATAACAATCACCAGATACAGCATCCATCACACACACACACACACACACACACAGATAACGATCACCAGATGCAGCATCCATCACACACACAGATAACAATCACCAGATGCACCATCCATCACACACACACAGATAACAATCACCAGATGCACCATCCATCACACACACACAGATAACAATCACCAGATGCACCATCCATCACACACACAGATAACAATCACCAGATGCAGCATCCATCACACACACAGATAACAATCACCAGATGCAGCATCCATCACACACACAGATAACAATCACCAGATGCAGCATCCATCACACACACACACACACACACACACACACACACACACACACACACAGATAACAATCACCAGATGCAGCATCCATCACACACACAGATAACAATCACCTGATGCACCATCCATCACACACACAGATAACAATCACCAGATGCACCATCCATCACACACACACAGATAACAATCACCAGATGCACCATCCATCACACACACACAGATAACAATCACCAGATGCACCATCCATCACACACACACAGATAACAATCACCAGATGCAGCATCCATCACACACACACACACACACAGATAACAATCACCAGATGCAGCATCCATCACACACACACACACACACAGATAACAATCACCAGATGCACCATCCATCACACACACAGATAACAATCACCAGATGCACCATCCATCACACACACACAGATAACAATCACCAGATGCAGCATCCATCACACACACACACACACACAGATAACAATCACCAGATGCAGCATCCATCACACACACACACACACACACAGATAACAATCACCAGATGCAGCATCCATCACACACACACACACACACAGATAACAATCACCAGATGCACCATCCATCACACACACAGATAACAATCACCAGATGCACCATCCATCACACACACACAGATAACAATCACCAGATGCAGCATCCATCACACACACACACACACACACACACAGATAACAATCACCAGATGCAGCATCCATCACACACACACACACACACAGATAACAATCACCAGATGCACCATCCATCACACACACACAGATAACAATCACCAGATGCACCATCCATCACACACACACACACACAGATAACAATCACCAGATGCAGCATCCATCACACACACACACACACAGATAACAATCACCAGATGCACCATCCATCACACACACAGATAACAATCACCAGATGCACCATCCATCACACACACAGATAACAATCACCAGATGCACCATCCATCACACACACAGATAACAATCACCAGATGCACCATCCGTCACACACTCAGATAACAATCACCAGATGCACCATCCATCACACACACAGATAACAATCACCAGATGCACCATCCATCACACACACAGATAACAATCACCAGATGCACCATCCATCACACACACAGATAACAATCACCAGATGCACCATCCATCACACACACAGATAACAATCACCAGATGCAGCATCCGTCACACACACAGATAACAATCACCAGATGCAGCATCCATCACACACACAGATAACAATCACCAGATGCACCATCCATCACACACACAGATAACAATCACCAGATGCACCATCCATCACACACACAGATAACAATCACCAGATGCACCATCCGTCACACACACAGATAACAATCACCAGATGCACCATCCATCACACACACAGATAACAATCACCAGATGCACCATCCATCACACACACAGATAACAATCACCAGATGCACCATCCATCACACACACAGATAACAATCACCAGATGCACCATCCATCACACACACAGATAACAATCACCAGATGCAGCATCCATCACACACACACATATAACAATCACCAGATGCACCATCCATCACACACACAGATAACAATCACCAGATGCACCATCCATCACACACACAGATAACAATCACCAGATGCACCATCCATCACACACACAGATAACAATCACCAGATGCACCATCCATCACACACACAGATAACAATCACCAGATGCAGCATCCATCACACACACAGATAACAATCACCAGATGCACCATCCATCACACACACACACACAGATAACAATCACCAGATGCACCATCCATCACACACACAGATAACAATCACCAGATGCACCATCCATCACACACACAGATAACAATCACCAGATGCACCATCCATCACACACACAGATAACAATCACCAGATGCACCATCCATCACACACACAGATAACAATCACCAGATGCACCATCCATCACACACACAGATAACAATCACCAGATGCACCATCCATCACACACACAGATAACAATCACCAGATGCACCATCCATCACACACACAGATAACAATCACCAGATGCACCATCCATCACACACACAGATAACAATCACCAGATGCACCATCCATCACACACACAGATAACAATCACCAGATGCACCATCCATCACACACACAGATAACAATCACCAGATGCACCATCCATCACACACACAGATAACAATCACCAGATGCACCATCCATCACACAGATGCAGTCACACACACAGATAACAATCACCAGATGCACCATCCATCACACACACAGATAACAATCACCAGATGCACCATCCATCACACACACAGATAACAATCACCAGATGCACCATCCATCACACACACAGATAACAATCACCAGATGCACCATCCATCACACACACAGATAACAATCACCAGATGCACCATCCATCACACACACAGATAACAATCACCAGATGCACCATCCATCACACACACAGATAACAATCACCAGATGCACCATCCATCACACACACAGATAACAATCACCAGATGCACCATCCATCACACACACAGATAACAATCACCAGATGCACCATCCATCACACACACAGCTAACAATCACCAGATGCACCATCCATCACACACACAGATAACAATCACCAGATGCACCATCCATCACACACACAGATAACAATCACCAGATGCACCATCCATCACACACACAGATAACAATCACCAGATGCACCATCCATCACACACACAGATAACAATCACCAGATGCACCATCCATCACACACACAGATAACAATCACCAGATGCACCATCCATCACACACACAGATAACAATCACCAGATGCACCATCCATCACACACACAGATAACAATCACCAGATGCACCATCCATCACACACACAGATAACAATCACCAGATGCACCATCCATCACACACACAGATAACAATCACCAGATGCACCATCCATCACACACACAGATAACAATCACCAGATGCACCATCCATCACACACACAGATAACAATCACCAGATGCACCATCCATCACACACACAGATAACAATCACCAGATGCACCATCCATCACACACACAGATAACAATCACCAGATGCACCATCCATCACACACACAGATAACAATCACCAGATGCAGCATCCATCACACACACAGATAACAATCACCAGATGCACCATCCATCACACACACAGATAACAATCACCAGATGCACCATCCATCACACACACAGATAACAATCACCAGATGCACCATCCATCACACACACAGATAACAATCACCAGATGCACCATCCATCACACACACAGATAACAATCACCAGATGCACCATCCATCACACACACAGATAACAATCACCAGATGCACCATCCATCACACACACAGATAACAATCACCAGATGCACCATCCATCACACACACAGATAACAATCACCAGATGCACCATCCATCACACACACAGATAACAATCACCAGATGCAGCATCCGTCACACACACAGATAACAATCACCAGATGCAGCATCCATCACACACACAGATAACAATCACCAGATGCACCATCCATCACACACACAGATAACAATCACCAGATGCACCATCCATCACACACACAGATAACAATCACCAGATGCACCATCCATCACACACACAGATAACAATCACCAGATGCACCATCCATCACACACACAGATAACAATCACCAGATGCACCATCCATCACACACACAGATAACAATCACCAGATGCACCATCCATCACACACACAGATAACAATCACCAGATGCACCATCCATCACACACACAGATAACAATCACCAGATGCACCATCCATCACACACACAGATAACAATCACCAGATGCACCATCCATCACACACACAGATAACAATCACCAGATGCACCATCCATCACACACACAGATAACAATCACCAGATGCACCATCCATCACACACACAGATAACAATCACCAGATGCATCACACACCATAACAATCACCCATCACACACACAGATAACAATCACCAGATGCAGCATCCATCACACACACAGATAACAATCACACACACAGATAACAATCACCAGATGCACCATCCATCAGACACACAGATAACAATCACCAGATGCACCATCCATCACACACACAGATAACAATCACCAGATGCACCATCACACACACAGATCACACACACAGATAACAATCACCAGATGCATCCATCCATCCCACACACAGATAACAATCACCAGATGCACCATCCATCACACACACAGATAACAATCACCAGATGCACCATCCATCACACACACAGATAACAATCACCAGATGATGCATCACACACACCATCCATCACACACACAGATAACAATCACCAGATGCACCATCCATCACACACACAGATAACAATCACCAGATGCACCATCCATCACACACACAGATAACAATCACCAGATGCACCATCCATCACACACACAGATAACAATCACCAGATGCACCATCCATCACACACACAGATAACAATCACCAGATGCACCATCCATCACACACACAGATAACAATCACCAGATGCACCATCCATCACACACACAGATAACAATCACCAGATGCATCCATCCATCACACACACAGATAACAATCACCAGATGCACCATCCATCACACACACAGATAACAATCACCAGATGCAGCATCCATCACACACACAGATAACAATCACCAGATGCAGCATCCATCACACACACAGATAACAATCACCAGATGCACCATCCATCACACACACAGATAACAATCACCAGATGCACCATCCATCACACACACAGATAACAATCACCAGATGCACCATCCATCACACACACAGATAACAATCACCAGATGCACCATCCATCCATCACACACACAGATAACAATCACCAGATGCACCATCCATCACACACACAGATAACAATCACCAGATGCACCATCCATCACACACACAGATAACAATCACCAGATGCACCATCCATCACACACACAGATAACAATCACCAGATGCACCATCCATCACACACACAGATAACAATCACCAGATGCACCATCCATCACACACACAGATAACAATCACCAGATGCACCATCCATCACACACACAGATAACAATCACCAGATGCACCATCCATCACACACACAGATAACAATCACCAGATGCACCATCCATCACACACACAGATAACAATCACCAGATGCACCATCCATCACACACACAGATAACAATCACCAGATGCAGCATCCATCACACACACAGATAACAATCACCAGATGCACCATCCATCACACACACAGATAACAATCACCAGATGCAGCATCCATCACACACACAGATAACAATCACCAGATGCACCATCCATCACACACACAGATAACAATCACCAGATGCACCATCCATCACACACACAGATAACAATCACCAGATGCACCATCCATCACACACACAGATAACAATCACCAGATGCACCATCCATCACACACACAGATAACAATCACCAGATGCACCATCCATCACACACACAGATAACAATCACCAGATGCACCATCCATCACACACACAGATAACAATCACCAGATGCACCATCCATCACACACACAGATAACAATCACCAGATGCACCATCCATCACACACACAGATAACAATCACCAGATGCACCATCCATCACACACACAGATAACAATCACCAGATGCAGCATCCATCACACACACAGATAACAATCACCAGATGCACCATCCATCACACACACAGATAACAATCACCAGATGCACCATCCATCACACACACAGATAACAATCACCAGATGCACCATCCATCACACACACAGATAACAATCACCAGATGCATCCATCCAATCACCAGATGCACCATCCATCACACACACAGATAACAATCACCAGATGCACCATCCATCACACACACAGATAACAATCACCAGATGCAGCATCCATCACACACACAGATAACAATCACCAGATGCAGCATCCGTCACACACACAGATAACAATCACCAGATGCAGCATCCATCACACACACAGATAACAATCACCAGATGCACCATCCATCACACACACACACACACAGATAACAATCACCAGATGCACCATCCATCACACACACAGATAACAATCACCAGATGCACCATCCATCACACACACAGATAACAATCACCAGATGCACCATCCATCACACACACAGATAACAATCACCAGATGCAGCATCCATCACACACACACAGATAACAATCACCAGATGCACCATCCATCACACACACACAGATAACAATCACCAGATGCAGCATCCATCACACACACACAGATAACAATCACCAGATGCACCATCCATCACACACACAGATAACAATCACCAGATGCAGCATCCATCACACACACACACACACAGATAACAATCACCAGATGCACCATCCATCACACACACAGATAACAATCACCAGATGCACCATCCATCACACACACAGATAACAATCACCAGATGCACCATCCATCACACACACAGATAACAATCACCAGCACCATCCATGCACCATCCATCACACACACAGATAACAATCACCAGATGCACCATCCATCACACACACAGATAACAATCACCAGATGCACCATCCATCACACACACAGATAACAATCACCAGATGCACCATCCATCACACACACAGATAACAATCCAGATGCACCATACATCACACACACAGATAACAATCACCAGATGCACCATCCATCACACACACAGATAACAATCACCAGATGCACCATCCATCACACACACAGATAACAATCACCAGATGCCCCATCCATCACACACACAGATAACAATCACCAGAGCACCATCCGTCACACACACAGATAACAATCACCACCATCCATCACACACACAGATAACAATCACCAGATGCACCATCCATCACACACACAGATAACAATCACCAGATGCACCATCCATCACACACACAGATAACAATCACCAGATGCACCATCCGTCACACACACAGATAACAATCACCAGATGCACCATCCATCACACACACAGATAACAATCACCAGATGCACCATCCATCACACACACAGATAACAATCACCAGATGCACCATCCATCACACACACAGATAACAATCACCAGATGCACCATCCATCACACACACAGATAACAATCACCAGATGCAGCATCCGTCACACACACAGATAACAATCACCAGATGCAGCATCCATCACACACACAGATAACAATCACCAGATGCACCATCCATCACACACACAGATAACAATCACCAGATGCACCATCCATCACACACACAGATAACAATCACCAGATGCAGCATCCGTCACACACACAGATAACAATCACCAGATGCAGCATCCATCACACACACAGATAACAATCACCAGATGATCACACACACAGCAGATGCACCATCCATCACACACACAGATAACAATCACCAGATGCACCATCCATCACACACACAGATAACAATCACCAGATGCACCATCCATCACACACACAGATAACAATCACCAGATGCACCATCCATCACACACACAGATAACAATCACCAGATGCACCATCCGTCACACACACAGATAACAATCACCAGATGCACCATCCATCACACACACAGATAACAATCACCAGATGCACCATCCATCACACACACAGATAACAATCACCAGATGCACCATCCATCACACACACAGATAACAATCACCAGATGCACCATCCATCACACACACAGATAACAATCACCAGATGCAGCATCCATCACACACACAGATAACAATCACCAGATGCAGCTTCCATCACACACACAGATAACAATCACCAGATGCAGCATCCATCACACACACAGATAACAATCACCAGATGCAGCATCCATCACACACACAGATAACAATCACCAGATGCAGCTTCCATCACACACACAGATAACAATCACCAGATGCAGCATCCATCACACACACAGATAACAATCACCAGATGCAGCATCCATCACACAAACAGATAACAATCACCAGATGCAGCTTCCATCACAAACTCTCACACACAAACTCCTCCTCTCTAATAACAACAATTGTAAACAATTATCCGGACTCAGCTTGACACAAGACCTGTACTATATACACAGCGTATACAATATTGAATATAGTATTACAGTTGTGTATATTATACAAACTATATAACTGTATTTATTTCTATACACTTGTATATATTTGTACAGCCTCTCCACCAGGATTATTTGTATTAAACATGATAAATCCTGTCGTGTGGGCGAAACGTCG